>NC_068938.1:199480162-199612844 GCF_016801865.2 Culex pipiens pallens | reverse complement strand
TCTTGGTTTCTTCAAAACACCAGAAAGGGCGCAATGTTCACTCCCTGTTCAACTTTCGTTGGGTTTGGTCGTCTTTCGAGCTAGCTTAGCGCGTTTTTGACGGTGTTTTGTTAACTTTCGCCGACGGCCATGGCGGCGGCCGCGACGGTGGAGAGTGAGTGGACGGAGCACAGGGCTGAGAATGGAAGGACGTTCTACTGGAACGCGGCCTTGAGGAAAAGTGTGTGGGAGAAACCGGACGGGTTTCAACCCAAGACGCAGGCGGCGACGGGCATGGAGGTGGAAGACTCTGAAGGAGGAGGAGAGGACGGGGGCGGATTTCGTCCCGTGGTCAAGGTTCGCCGCAGGAAGGCTAAGGAGGAGATCAACGTCGGCGATGGCGGCAACGACGGCGATGTGGAGAAACTGCTCAGCAACAACAAGTTCAGCCCGCTAGCGGAGGAGAGCAACAACAACAACAATGCGAACCCAGCAGCAGAAAAAACCAACCCCGTGGTACCAGCAACCGGCAAGTCGGCCGGGGAGAAGAAGCAGCCGCCGCTGGTGGTGAAAGAAATGAGCTTCGCCCGCCTTGCGAAGGTGATGTCGTCGTGTGATGTCCAGCCGGAACACAAACTGACGCGGTACGGCACAAAAATTACGTGCTTCTCGAGCGACGACTTCGACACGGTGCAAGCCCACCTGACGAAGAACAAGGTGCAGTTCTACACGCACGGAAAGCGCAGTGCGAGACCGCACCGGGTAGTAATGCGAGGTCTCCCGAACGTGGAACCGGATTACATCAAGGAGCTGCTCAAGACGGAACATCAGCTGGACGTCTTGGCAGTACACGCCATCAGGCGGAAGCAGCAGCTTCCCGCCATCGATGAGACGCCTTTCATCGTGCTCTTCCCCAAGGGGCACACCAGTCTGAAGGAGTTGAGTAGCAAAGTAAAGAAAGTGGGACCAGTCGTCGTCCGGTGGGTGGCCTACCGGAACAAAGAACCGCACGTGACCCAGTGCAAGAACTGCTTGCAGTTCGGTCACGGAACCAGTAACTGCCATCTCAAGCCCAGGTGCAGCAGCTGTGGGGGTCCCCACAACACAGAAAAGTGCAAAGCAGAAGAAACGCAAGCCAAGAAATGTGTCAACTGTTCTGGATCCCACGAGGGTCTGGACCGCAGCTGTCCCAAACGTGCGCAGTTCATCCAGTCGAGGCAGCAGGCGTCCAAGCCGAAGCCGCCAGCATGGAAAAAGGACAAACAGACTCCGGCAGGAGCTGTGTTTACCGCGGCGGATTTTCCTCCGCTACCTGGAGCGGTACCGGAAGAGAAACATCCTCGTCCCGCAGGAAGAAGTCAAGGAAATACTGGCGCCGACGCCGGTGCAACCCCGAAGGAGCAACAAGGTGAACGGATGCTGTACAGCGAGTCGGAGCTGTGGGCCATTTACCGAGAATACAGAGTTCGCTTGAGGCAGTGCAAGACACCCGAGGAACAGATTGACGTGATCGCACACTTGCTGACACATGGCACGAGAAAATGATCATCTGATTCAGTAACGTTTTTTTTTTATTATTTATTATTTGTTGTATTTTTGATCCTCGGTCCTAACCTGGTCGTAGCACCTAAAAGGACCTAATAAAAATAAGTTGTGAAGAAAAAAAAAAAAAGGGCGCAATGTTGCTCCAGAAATCATGCCGTATAAATAATTTCTAGCAAAACAAATCGCATATTGTTGTTAGATTTATGCAAAACCATGTAAATTGTCACATAACTTAAAGCCCATGGGTTGGCCCCAGTTTCCCTCTGAGAAATTCCGCATTAACTATCCCTTTCTTACTCAACGTGAACTGTCACTAGAGAAAGTGGGATAGACTGTTTACATCTACAGATTCGCCCTATTGAAAAGATAATAGAGTTATCTACGTGCGCATGTATTGCGTGTTTGTACACGAAGGGTTTTTAGGTTAAAATTTGTACCCGCCAGCAAAAACAAATGGTAAGCTAGTGTGCGTGAGATCGGGCTTAGATAACTCTATACGGAATAGAGTTATCTAAGCCCGCTCTCACGCACACTAGCACGCCATTTGTTTTGCTGGACGGTACAAAATTTAACCTCAATCTTTTTCGTGTACGTACACGCAATACATGCGCACGTTGATAACTCTATTAATGTAAAGCTCCGATTCACCAGCGCGTAAAAAAACTATTCAGTGTTCTGTTTGAAGGAAAAATGGAAAATATGATCGCCCTAACGTTATCTTTTGACTCGGCCAAGACGTAACGCCCCAGTTGTCAACTTGACAGGCGTGTTAACCGTCATCATCAGTGTACAGCTGAGTGCGAAACGTAAACATTAGCTACAAATCGGGAAATTGAAAGTGGGAAATTTCTTGAAACAACACCAGCGAAGTTATAATCTGGAAGATCTAATCAACGCAACAATGGTTATCTGCTAAATAACCTCCAAGGAAACCATTCGGAGCAAAGAGGAATCATCGGCACAAAGTCGCGAACCCACACGCACACACACATACACACACGGTGATTCGAGTGCATCGCAAAACCATCCGCGGAAAAGCGTCCCGTCGCAGCTGGTTCTGGCCACGCGACCTGCATCACACACACACACGCACGCACACATCATGATCACGCTTACCCGGAAGAAGAAGGACTCGGGTGCCGGTGCGATAGCGGACAAACGCATCTCGATTCGGGAGTTTCTGCTGGTGAAGGAGGTGCAAGAGCTGGAGCAGAACCTGCCGAGCACCTGCAAAATATCCTTCCAGGACGCGAATGTGCTGAGCGATTTCAATCTGTCCATCGCACCGAACGAAGGGTTCTGGCAGGGTGGTCGGTTCAAGTTTAGCGTGCACGTGCCGGAGGAGTATAATATGGCGGTGAGTTATTCAATAGACTATATGGCAAACCGACAAAATATCATGGTTCATGCATCGACTAGCAAAACCGAATCTGCTGGTGTGTGTCTCTGCTAGCAAGCTTTCAGGGGCGAATGCGCCCGGTTGGTATGCATCGTGCTGGTATCAGATCGGTGGGCGCCTTATCTGGTTCGTGTCCTTGCAGTGAGTCTCGACTAATAAAGTCTTTAATGGAAGTTTCTCGTTGAAACCACTTTTTGACTACTTTTGCGGACGTCAAGAAACAGTTACTGTTAAAATATTTGTTAAAGGAGGCCTAGAACTACCCTGACGTCGTAGAGTAGATGTCCGCTTCTCTGCTGGTTGACCATAGAGCCATAAGTTCTGTTTTTGGAGGGGCAGCCGGTTCTCTGGAAGAGCCGCCTCGATACTTTTCATTGATGAATGATCTGCCAGGTTTATTCGACAATCTCGGACGCCTCATTGGCCCAGGTTGCTAGTTTTAAATCTGGTTCTGGCTCTGCATCGGTTAGCCGATTGACTTATGATCGAAGTTGCTAGCGATGATTCAGGGTGGCCTTGAGTCCACGTTTGATAAGGGCGTCGAGATCCGCCTTGAGGTTTCCCTCAATCGACCTCACATAAAACGGCGGAAGCTTTCCGCGGAACGGTTGCCGCTGCAGGTCCAGGTGGGTTAGCGAGCGGCGCATATGAATTTTTCGCCAGCAGGGGATCACCCGACGGGCCAGGAAGGAGGCTGCCCCTCCTCTTCTTCGTCATCGGTGCAGCTTCTGACTCCTTTTCTTCCAAACTTTCTTTGTAGTCAACGAGTTCCTTGCTCAACAGTGGCTAAAGACTGAATGCCCCCCGTGCTGGTATCAGAACGATGGGCGCTTCATCTGGTTCGTGTCCTTGCAGTGACAAATGCATGCTCTAGTTTAAGTCTCGACTAATGTAGTCTTGATGATCCAGTTAAACCATTTTTGACTACTTTTACGGACTTCAGGCAACAGCTACTGTGTTAAAGGTCGTAGAGCAAAAGTCCGCTTCTCTGCTGTTTGACTATGGTGCCAAACCTCCTGTTTTTGGAGGGGCAACCGGTTCTCTGGTAGAGTCGCCTCGATACTTTTCATTGCTAAAGTATCTGCCAGGTTTAGTCGACAATCTCACCGGCTCAGGTAGATCCTGTTCTCGATGTGACAGCGGTACCGCACGAGCGTTTATCAAGTCACCCTCGACTTTAGGACCTTCAACTTCGATTCCAGACGGTTTAAATCGATTCTTTTATTGACAGCATCGGGAACTCGAGATGTAGGTCTACCATATGACAAACGCTTTTTCCACATCCAAGGTTGCCGTAGCATTATTTTGAGTGTTGCTTGATTTTGATTATATTGACTACTATATATATACCTACATCACCTTCGCAAGGCAGGTGAAGCTCGTGTTTTTCACCACCAGCGGCGGCTGATTCTTTTCACGGCCGATATGCTGGATGCTGTGCAGTTGCTTCACGTTCTGGCCTTCATCTCGACAATAACCTCGCTCTTCGTCTTCCTACGTCGAACCTTGACAACGGGTTGGAACCCGTCCGGCCTCGTTCCAATAATACGGCCTTCCATCCTCGGCCCTATGCTCCGTCCACTCACTCGGCTCATGAATACTGGAAGCACAGTCAGAAAACGCGGAGAAACTTGAGAGCTAGCTCCAAAGACGACTCTGCCATGTTGAATGAACTTATCGAAGACTAAACGTTCAAAGATTGTACATACCACCTTAATTTCATACAAAGTATTGTTGTAAAAGGCCGACGTTTTTAATAAACTACAAATCAAATTACTTACAACAACAACCGTCTGGCAGTGGAGAATGTTCAAAGGTGTGCAGTGCACTCTGCTAAACCTCTTCGATTACCGACTTCATAACCGCCGACACCTTCCGAAGCATTTCTATTTAGTCGGTGACAAACGTGAACAAGATTGCGGCGGGCTTAGGTTTACCAGTTTACTGTTTAATTTTGATTTTATTGTGTAATTTGTGTCATTTTACATGTTTGTTTTTCAAGTTATTCATCTTTGCCGTTATTTAAGATTCGAGAACCTCTCGCTTTCACCAATTCGGAACATCTGCGCTTGAGTGAGTCCGTGTTGGCCCAATACAGCAGCTTGGTGTCGAAGATCACCCCAAGGTAGATTACCTGTTCTATCCAGGGTACTATGAAGCCGTTGACCCGCACGTAGCAGTCAGGCGGTGGGAGCAGCTTTGGCGACAGTCTGTGCCGAAAGAGTTTTGGCCTCGTTTACCTTGATCTTCCAGCTTGGCAGGTACGGAACGTACGCCGTCACGCCTTGTTGTGGTCGGGATCGGTAATGCGTTGGGGTCCGACGTTTGCTTGGATGACCTTTTTCCTTCTGATATTTTTCGAGAGCTCCTTGTTATAAATACCGACTTCATAACTGCCAGAGCTGCAGTTTTCAAGTCGTGGGTTCACCAACACCAAGTAAATCCAGTTTATCTTGTTCACGATGCGTGTTCCTGACAATGGCACGATAATTCTGCTTGCAAACTGATGATCTTTATGATCGAGGTCGCTAGCGATCACGAACTTCGACTGCCTTCGCTATAGCTTGGATAGGTAATTTCTAAATGCCGCATGTCGCATGTAAATGTAGCTAAGTGATGCAGCTACTTTTACGCGTTTCGTCTGTTATGTTTGATCTGAGTTTGTGTTATTTTCCTTGAGATTTGCAAATGATTTGGTAACAGGGAACCTGACGAAACTCGGCTTCGTAAGTACCTACTTTACTTGTTCTTAAATTGATGGCTAATAGAAATAATGTTTTGTTCTCATAACATGTTGGTTTGCGCCTGACAGTCCTTGAATCTGGAAAGTTTTCATAATTTAACAAATGATTGCCCAAACGCTGTTCGACAACCAGTTCTAAGTAGAGACACCCACCATATGGTTTCGCTTCCATTGCAAAGACATGAACCCTAGCATGAACCAAAGCGTACTTCAATAATTATGTACTTTAAATCTGATAATTTATGTTAATCTCTATTATATTTGCAGCCCCCGAAGGTGAAATGCCTGACGAAGCTGTGGCACCCGAACATCAACGTCGAGGGCGACATTTGCCTCTCGCTGCTCCGACTGAACTCGATCGACGGGCTGGGCTGGGCACCGACGCGTCGCCTCAAGGACGTCATCTGGGGGCTGAACTCGCTGTTCACGGTACAGTAGTGCAAGCGCACGCATTTCCCGTTTTAAAAAATGGTGCTAATTTTGTGATTTTGCAGGACCTACTGAACTTTGAAGACCCGCTCAACATCGAAGCCGCCGAGCAGTACTCCAAGGACAAGGACAAGTTCCAGGCGAAGGTGCGGGAGTACGTGTCCGCGTACGCGCGGAGATAATCCGGAACGGACCGGCGCAAAAGACGACGACGAGTGTGCGTGTGATATAAATTAAGAAGTTAGACCGGAACAAGCGACAGAGCGGAGGACAGCAGCCAGCAGCATCAACTCAGTCAACTAGCTTCAGAACCAGCAACAATTGCCACATTGGAACTTTAATCGCATCTGGAAATGACGTCTTCTAATTTATCGGTTTTTAGTTTCCGGTTTGGCTCCGCGAGCTATTTTTTGTTGTGTACGGTGAATGTATTTAGAAGCATTTTGAGGTGTTTTGTTTTGTTTTGGCGCTGAACTGCATGGAATCGTTGGACGAGTAAACTATTATTTTACGACTGTACGATGATGAAGGCAGGGTTTTAAATTTCAAAGTTCCATGCAGGCCAGAGCAAGCGTGCACCGGACATTGATTGAGTTTTGAAAATATATATATTTTGTTTCTTTACTGTAAGTAAATTACTTTATACTCATAGCGATCTAACTTAACTAAAACTGATATAATAATTGTAGATGTAATAAATACCACAGGAAAATATTTCAAAAAACAGAAGCGCCAACCCGTTTTTACCAACTCTCCGTTATCGATTCAATCACGGCTCCCTCGCCAACGTGAACGTACCGTGCCATCTCCACCGGCAAACGATGTTCAAATTTCCCGACCTTCTTCCCGTTAATCTCAACCTTGAAGTACCCCTCCTTCGCCTTAATCGTCAGCTCAAAAGCCTCCCCCTCCCTCACCGGTCGTCCGCCGTGTCGTTCCTCCTGCTGCCAGGCGCCCCCCTCGAAGCTGTTTAGCACCACAACCTGGTCCGCGATGCGGATGCTTATGTGCAACGGTGTGTCGTCACGAGGTTGCACGGCCCCGCCCGACTGGACGTTCACGTTGAACATCCCTTCCGGGGTGAGGATTTGGCCGCGAATGTGGAGCTTCTTGCCGATCGCCATGCCGCCGGGGATTTCCCCCAGGAAGGGGACGCTCTGTGGAGGACGGAAGTTGATGTAAATAAGGTGGTTAAGCTTTATCTTTCCAAATTGTAGCTTACCGGATTGAACACGGGAATTGTGGCCATGTCTTGGTTTTAGCGTTTGCTGAAGAAAGGCTGACTGGTTGATGATGAATGAACACACAATCAAACTGGGGTGGGGAATTGGGAAAGAATTTCTACCTCGATGCACACAATCTCAAGTGATAAGTTATCAGTAGGGTTTTTGCTCAAGTGTTAATGTTGGTTCTTTGATGATTCAGTTACCCAGATAAGTTGAAATAAAGAATTCCAGAAATTGATAATTATTATACAGTAATGTAGATGTATTATGTATATATTTCGCTAAGCGATATATAATAGAAAAGAGTCATATCACTTATCTTCTGTAGGGTAAGGACTAACTAAGTCCTATGTCCGTAATAATTTTGATGTAGGACTTACGTCTTACTCGAAGGTACTGGGGTGCCATTTTAAAAAACCCAGGCCCAGAAATAACTTGTAAGATTTCAAACGCTTATATCTTCCTTCCCTCAAATTAAATCGGCACGATTTATGTTCCATTCGATTCGAAAATTATTCAGCAATTTGCTATTTTCAATGTTGGCAAAATAGTTTTACAATTTAAACAGCTCAATGTTTTAAAATGTTTTCAAAATGCAGAGATTTTCCAGCAAAATGAGCGTTCCCCAAACACGTACAGGATTGTCAAGTACCTATTTTGAGGGGAAAATCATCCGAGCACACGCAACCGGTGTCGGTCGCGATAAAGGAGGGGAAGTTGTAGGCCGAAAAACATATAAAAGAATGTGCGCCAGTTTTCAGAAAATCATTCACGTCTCAGACGTCGGACCGGCAACAGCAGCAGCAGCAGGAGAGAGAGGGACCAGAACTACAAAAGAAACGCGCATCGCCTTCTCGTCGTCAGCCACTTGAATCTCGATGGCCGGATCGTTTGGAACTTCTGAGGAAGGGGGTGAGGACTGACAACTCTTCGGAGTTGCCCTAACTCCCCCGTCCCTCGTCCCACCCGGGACGAGTCTGCAACAAGATGAGGCGCGCGCCTGCTGCCTTGGTCGAACAGTTGTCTCTCAATAGCCGGACCGTTTGGATCTTCTGAGGAAGGGTGTGAGGACTTCCCAACTCTGTGGTGTTGCCCTCATCCCTCGTCCCACCCGGGACGAGGCAGCGAAATGGAAAAATTACACGGGCCTTGGTCGGTCCTAAGGGTGTGAAAGTTCTGTTGGGTCGGAGAGTTAAGCTCTAAGAGCAAGAGATCAAAACCAGATTTAAAACCAGCAATTTTGCAAGAGTAACAAATCTATCCATCAACAACGCCAGCACCTGCAGCATCCACCGCGGCCTATCACCCGTCTGAACGGAACATCTCCCGCTTGCAGCCTGACGCCAAGGCCGAGCCTTGCGACCAACGCCACTATCCAACTCTAATCGGTCCTTTTTAGGGCCACCAATTTTCTGACGAAAGAGTTATTCTTGATAATCATGCCCATCAAAGACTACATACAATTTGAAAGAAAACCACTCCGAAATAAGCTGAATTCCATCTTCCAAAAATGTAACTAATAATTAGCCGGGACTCTTGGCCTGGGTTCTATCCCAGATCGTCACGGTGGCAAATTTTGAGACGAGATTTGTCTGATCACGCCTTCCATCGGCAGGGAAGTAAATGTTGGCCCCGGTCTAAGCTAGAGGTTAGGTCGTTAGCTCAGTCCAGGTGTAGGAGTCGTCTCCCTGGTGTAGGGATTATGGGTTGCAGGATTGAATATGTAATACATTATTAAATGAGTATTTATTATAAGATTGATATAATTCATAAATCGATGCCAACATTTCAAAAAGCATCATGTACAAACCATGCGTTTTGAGAAAAACGCATTTGAATGTTGAGCATCCATTTTCAATTCCCATTTTAATATAAAAGCAAAATAAGATGTTCTAATGATAACAAACGATGAAAAACGTTGCATTTGTTGATACTTGATCATCCATATTCAATAAAACATTATTTCCGTAATTTTATTTGAGAAAAACAAACATAACATCTTTTGAAATCACCAACGTCGATATCACCCTGCTGTCACTGAGGGGGGCGCTTTGTTATGATTCGTTTTTCTTCGCCGAATGTACATGGCGCTTTTTTCATGTTACTTTTTTTTCGTCACGAGGTTTATGTAGCCTTTTGTTTGACAGGTTGACAGGGCTATATAAACAGGGACTGCTGATGGCAGAGATTTTGTTTATGTTACTTTATTTAAAATCATGATTAAACAGACTTTACTGAAGTAACTTTTGCTCATTTTTGGTGGAGAGGTAGCTTATTAGAAGTACTTTCAGAATATACAATAACCCAGAAAGTGTCAAAATGTACATGATGCCTTTTGAAATGTTACCGTCGAAATAAGAGTGCGCACCTTCATGAATATAGAAGAATCCAGTTTGAAATGGCCGCTAGGTGGCCAATGGTGTTAGAAATGACAGCTTCCATGTATTTGAATATGGGAGCTCAGGAAAACTCAATTTTTAAGCAATAAAATGATTATTTATGATAAAAGTATTGATTGATTAGGTGCACAAAATGTGTCGAGAATATTATTAAAATAAAAACTGTTCGAAATATTTGCAATCGAGATAAGTACACCATTCGATTCAGCAGGAATTTTGGGCACCGAAAATATATAGTTTTCATATGTTAAGTATTTTATTTTAAAAGAAAATTAACAAAAAGTATGAAAATCCAGACATTTAGTATGGGAGCTGTCAAATCTCTCACCATCAAAAAGCAGCGTTGAGCTTTCGCTGGATTTGTCTATTGCCTTGTAAGCTGATTGCGCATTGAGTGCGAGAGCGCGCTAGCAAGCTGCGAGAGAGAACAGCGAGCGAGAAAACAACAAGATGCGCGCGGCTGGCGAAAGAGAGAATGAAGATTGTCAAATCAGTTTTGTGGTTAATTTGCGTGGAATAAGACGTGTTGTTTGTTAATTGGGTCCTAAAATGAAGCTTAGATTGCTGATATTATTGTTTACAGCGATAAAGCTTATTTTTCTGAGTACAATGAACCTTTGTACGACCACAAAGAGTTTAAAATGGATTTTTAAATCAATTTTGAAAAATTAACCTCGCGGTCCTTCTTGACAGAAAAGTTCCTACTTGACAGCTCGTTCCAAGGGGACCATAGTTGATCCATCGAAAAAATGTTGTCTAGCCAAAAAAAAATTTTGCATTAAAATGAAAAAAAGTGATCAGAAATGGTTTTTAATCGTGTTATTTACCGTTGTACATAAAAATTGACATAGGGCTTTAGTACCCAATTGCAAACTATCTAAGTATTTATTATAAAAGAAAGTCCCCGATCACGACACCTGGGTCCTGCCTCGGTGGAGTCGCTGGTAGGCAGTTGGACTAACAATCCAAAGGTCGTCAGTTCGAATCCCGGGGTGGATGGAAGCTTAGGTGTAAAAAGAGGCTTGCAATTGGGTCCTAAAATGAAGCTTAGATTGCTGATATTATTGTTTTCAGTGATAAAGCTTATTTTTCTGAGTACAATGACCCTTTGTACGACCACAAAGAGCTTAAAATGGATTTTTCAATCAATTTTGAAAAATTAACCTCGCGGTCCTTCTTGACAGAAAAGCTCCTACTTGACAGCTCGTTCCAAGGGAACCATAGTTGATCCATCGAAAAAATGTTGTCTTGTCAAAAAAAAAATTGCATTAAAATGAAAAAAAGTGATCACAAATGGTTTTTAATCGTGTTTTTTACCGTTGTACACAAAAATTGACATAGGGCTTTAGTACCCAATTGCCCCAACAATCAAATTTTTACCGGTGCATATTTGGAGCAAAATTGGTTAAAATTAACCCATTGATACCCGAGCCAAAAGTTGGTGAAAATAATGTTTTTCATACAAAAATGACTTTATTAAATCGTTAATAACTTTTCAGAATCGAGGATTACAGCTTTGATATGTTCTACAAAGTTGTAGAGCATGAAATTGCCAATGAATATCTCACTGTTGTGAATATTTTGATGGTAGCTGCGCACCGTGCAGACCAAATCGTAAGAAAATTTAGTTTTCCATACATTTTTTTCGATTTGTCCCATATAAATTTCACCTTCGAGTATCAATGGGAAAACGTTGACCAATTTTGTTCATATTTGGCCCAGAGCCCTGAAATAGCACAAGGAACAATAATCAGCTTGTGGAGCGTGGTTTTGAGAAAAAGTCCCATATTCTGGACCCCCTAATGGACTAAGTTCAACACAAATAAAAGAACACGAACAAAATTGCGAGGATCTAGCGACTTACTCATAATATTTATGTCATTTGCGAAATATTTGTCACACTAATACTAATTAGAAAATACTTGATTAACTACCTCGGGGATTTTTTATCTATTCGGATGTGCTAGTTAGTATGATAAAGCTTATCACCAAGCACGCTGAATGATTATGATTTATCAATTTGTGTGGAAAACAGTTCGGTCAAAGAGTAAATTTTAAAATGCATATGCATGACATGGTCAACGACTGCAATATGTTCAATCAATGCTACAATGCTCTTTAAGACTCGAAAGGGAGCGTTATTTTATTACTTAACGCAGATGGGAGGGGAGGGGGTTGGAGGCCGTGTTACGCTCCTTACATTTTTTTTTTTAAATTTGTATGGAAATTTTGTTACGAGGGGAGAGGGGGTCTAAAAATCCGATTTTCTGCGTTAAGTAATAAAAGAACGCTCCCAAACCAAATTTAAACACCGCTCAGCCAGAGGTCACTCTTGCGAAGAAAACGTCGCTGCAGGTCTAAGCGCGTGTTATCAGGGCGTGTGCCGTTATCGGTGGCATCGATACTCAATCTTTATCGCACCTGAGTCGCCGGTATCGCTCAATAAATAAAAGCGTTCTATTTCTGCCCGTGACACAGACCTCGCCGAACCCAGTGCCACTTGTTAAGCCGAACCAGCAGCAGCTAGTACGCCTCTCTATACGGATCTTCAAAATGTCTCAATTGCCAGTTTACAACCCGGTGAGTGTGTTTTAAAAATAAGACCTTTTAAAATTGAAACTAATTGGGTGACTAATCTCATGTTGGCAGCCTTCCCCCTTCCTCGGTTACCTGCCGGCCGGATTGGGTCTGTACCGGAAGGTGGTCATCCGCGGAAAGATGACTCATGACCAGTATGTGTTCACAAATTCAGTTGAGGTCGCAAACTCTTAACCAATTCGTTCCACCAGGTTCAACATCAACCTGCAGGCCGGTCCCAACGTGAACCCGCGGGACGACGCTCCTCTGCACATCAGCATCCGGCCCAAGGATCAGGTCATCGTGCGGAACACGTACCAGTTCAAGAGCTGGGGCATTGAGGAACGCCACGGTGGCTGCCCGATCCAGAAGAAGTCCTACTTTGACATTCAGATCACGGTCAAGCCGGACTCGTACAGTATCGCCGTGAACGGATGTCACTTTTGCGAGTTTGCCCACCGGCAGCCCTACGCCTCGGTCCGATTTATCCACATTGGGGAGGGGGCACAGGTTGACGCCATGATCACCGAATAGATAAGGCATGCGGTGGCGCGACACGTCGTCCGTTGATAAGTTTTTGAGTGGAAGTTAATCCCCTGCGAAGGGGATTTTATTTTTTAATTTGCTTGTGTGAGGAAAAATATAAATTAAGTAATAAAGTGTTTCTGACAGATTACACAACTATGATTGTTTCTTTAATATTTTAAGTTGATTAGTTACCCACAAAGCTTAAATTAAATTTTGAATGACAAATTCCCTAACTGCTCTAATTCACCAGTTTTAACTGGAATCTTAATTCTGACTGCTGTCAAGAAAGATCTCTTTCTTAAATTATGTTATTAAACATAAGGAAAAATGTTGGGTTTTATGAACAAAAATTTAATGTTGATGATAATCAAAAAAGAGTTAATAAGCCAATGAAAATTTTAGTGCCCCCCTTTTGGAATTTCCCAAAAAAAAAATCAAATAGCGGAAAAATATATTTAAAACCTTCATTGAAAAAACATTTACGATAGTTTGTAGTTGTTTTTACATTTTGTCCGAAATGAACACTTTTAAAAAATGCAGTCAAAACTGGCATTGCCATATTATGCGAAGAACTGCTGCAAATATGTTTCAATGTTTCATATTTACAAAATATTCATTGCAATTAAAAGATTCAAAAGTATAAAGTTCAAAAACTGAAAATTCAAAATTCAAAAAAACACAAAAAATATCAAAGACTTTAAAATTCCGAAACTAATAAATTAAACAATGAAAAACATCGAAAATAAAAAAAGTTCAAGATGGTATGTCAGAGACATAACCGAAAGACATAGGACCAAACAATTTGAATGTGTTTTTGGATTGCTAGTGAAATCTGAAATATTTTATTTTGTTTCATAGATTTGTCGGCAAAATTGTCATAAATGTTCTCCCAAGGTGAACCTTCTATGAGGGCACCGGCAACTCCAGGATGTGGCCACTACGGTCGAAATGTCAATTTTCATGTTCAGTATCAAAAACCATGAATTTTGATATCCATATTGCCACAACTCGTATGGTTCTGTTAAAGACCCTCCGGGCCCCGGGGAAACCTGCTTTGAGATCACCGGTCACTCAAGGTTGTGGCCACTACTGTCGGAATGTCAATTTTCATGTACAATATCAAAAACAATGAATTTTGATACCCATATTGCCACAACTCGTATGTTTCTGTAAATGTCCCCCCAGGCCCCGGGGGAACCTTCTTTGAGGGCACCGGCCACTCCAGGTTGTGGCCACTACTGTCGAAATGGCCATTATGTTCAGTATAAAAAACCATGAATTTTGATACCCATATTGCCACAACTCGTATGTTTCTGTAAATGTCCCCCCAGGCCCCGAAGGAACCTTCTTTGAGGGCACCGGCCACTACAGTCGAAATGGCCATTATTATGTTCAGTATCAAAAACAATGAATTTTGATACCCATATTGCCACAACTCGTATGTTTCTGTAAATGTCCCCCCAGGCCCCGGGGGAACCTTCTTTGAGGACACCGGCCACTCCAGGTTGTGGCCACTACTGTCAAAATGGCCATTATTATGTTCAGTATCAAAAACCATGAATTTTGATACCCATATTGCCACAACTCGTATGTTTCTGTAAATGTCCCCCCAGGCCCCGGAGGAACCTTCTTTGAGGGCACCGGCCACTCCAGGTTGTGGCCACTACTGTCGAAATGGCCATTATTATGTTCAGTATCAAAAACCATGAATTTTGATACCCATATTGCCACAACTCGTATGTTTCTGTAAATGTCCCCCCAGGCCCCGGGGGAACCTTCTTTGAAGGCACCGGTCACTCCAGGTTGTGGCAACTACTGTCGAAATGGCCATTATTATGTTCAGTATAAAAAACCATGAATTTTGATACCCATATTGCCACAACTCGTATGTTTCTGTAAATGTCCCCCCAGGCCCCGGGGGAACCTTCTTTGAGGACACCGGCCACTCCAGGTTGTGGCCACTACTGTCAAAATGGCCATTATTATGTTCAGTATCAAAAACCATGAATTTTGATACCCATATTGCCACAACTCGTATGTTTCTGTAAATGTCCCCCCAGGCCCCGGAGGAACCTTCTTTGAGGGCACCGGCCACTCCAGGTTGTGGCCACTACTGTCGAAATGGCCATTATTATGTTCAGTATCAAAAACCATGAATTTTGATACCCATATTGCCACAACTCGTATGTTTCTGTAAATGTCCCCCCAGGCCCCGGGGGAACCTTCTTTGAAGGCACCGGTCACTCCAGGTTGTGGCAACTACTGTCGAAATGGCCATTATTATGTTCAGTATAAAAAACCATGAATTTTGATACCCATATTGCCACAACTCGTATGTTTCTGTAAATGTCCCCCCAGGCCCCGGGGGAACCTTCTTTGAGGGCACCGGCCACTCCAGGTTGTGGCCACTACTGTCGAAATGGCCATTATTATGTTCAGTATAAAAAACCATGAATTTTGATACCCATATTGCCACAACTCGTATGTTTCTGTAAATGTCCCCCCAGGCCCCGGGGGAACCTTCTTTGAGGGCACCGGCCACTCCAGGTTGTGGCCACTACTGTCGAAATGACCATTATTATGTTCAGTATCAAAAACCATGAATTTTGATACCCATATTGCCACAACTCGTATGTTTCTGTAAATGTCCCCCCAGGCCCCGGAGGAACCTTCTTTGAGGGCACCGGCCACTACTGTCGAAATGGCCATTATTATGTTCAGTATCAAAAACCATGAATTTTGATACCCATATTGCCACAACTCGTATGTTTCTGTAAATGTCCCCCCAGGCCCCGGAGGAACCTTCTTTGAGGGCACCGGCCACTACAGTCGAAATGGCCATTATTATGTTCAGTATCAAAAACAATGAATTTTGATACCCATATTGCCACAACTCGTATGTTTCTGTAAATGTCCCCCCAGGCCCCGGAGGAACCTTCTTTGAGGGCACCGGCCACTCCAGGTTGTGGCCACTACTGTCAAAATGGCCATTATTATGTTCAGTATCAAAAACCATGAATTTTGATACCCATATTGCCACAACTCGTATGTTTCTGTAAATGTCCCCCCAGGCCCCGGAGGAACCTTCTTTGAGGGCACCGGCCACTCCAGGTTGTGGCCACTACTGTCGAAATGGCCATTATTATGTTCAGTATAAAAAACCATGAATTTTGATACCCATATTGCCACAACTCGTATGTTTCTGTAAATGTCCCCCCAGGCCCCGGGGGAACCTTCTTTGAGGGCACCGGCCACTCCAGGTTGTGGCCACTACTGTCGAAATGACCATTATTATGTTCAGTATCAAAAACCATGAATTTTGATACCCATATTGCCACAACTCGTATGTTTCTGTAAATGTCCCCCCAGGCCCCGGAGGAACCTTCTTTGAGGGCACCGGCCACTACAGTCGAAATGGCCATTATTATGTTCAGTATCAAAAACAATGAATTTTGATACCCATATTGCCACAACTCGTATGTTTCTGTAAATGTCCCCCCAGGCCCCGGAGGAACCTTCTTTGAGGGCACCGGCCACTCCAGGTTGTGGCCACTACTGTCAAAATGGCCATTATTATGTTCAGTATCAAAAACCATGAATTTTGATACCCATATTGCCACAACTCGTATGTTTCTGTAAATGTCCCCCCAGGCCCCGGAGGAACCTTCTTTGAGGGCACCGGCCACTCCAGGTTGTGGCCACTACTGTCGAAATGGCCATTATTATGTTCAGTATCAAAAACCATGAATTTTGATACCCATATTGCCACAACTCGTATGTTTCTGTAAATGTCCCCCCAGGCCCCGGGGAACCTTCTTTGAAGGCACCGGTCACTCCAGGTTGTGGCAACTACTGTCGAAATGGCCATTATTATGTTCAGTATAAAAAACCATGAATTTTGATACCCATATTGCCACAACTCGTATGTTTCTGTAAATGTCCCCCCAGGCCCCGGGGGAACCTTCTTTGAGGGCACCGGCCACTCCAGGTTGTGGCCACTACTGTCGAAATGGCCATTATTATGTTCAGTATAAAAAACCATGAATTTTGATACCCATATTGCCACAACTCGTATGTTTCTGTAAATGTCCCCCCAGGCCCCGGGGGAACCTTCTTTGAGGGCACCGGCCACTCCAGGTTGTGGCCACTACTGTCGAAATGACCATTATTATGTTCAGTATCAAAAACCATGAATTTTGATACCCATATTGCCACAACTCGTATGTTTCTGTAAATGTCCCCCCAGGCCCCGGGGGAACCTTCTTTGAGGGCATCGGCCACTTCTGGTTTTGGCCACAACTGTCGAATTGGCCATTTTTCATGAGAACCGCCGCATCATAGCGACTTCCACGCCGTCCGCTTCGCTCGAATTTCCTCCTTCTGCTGCCGGTGGTTCTTCCTTCTGGTTGCTGGTCCTCTTCTTCTATTGGCCGCTGCTGCTGCTGCTCCGCGCCGGCCCGACGTGCACAGTTCGAGTGCTCGTTCCAAAGTGACTTGCTTTTGCGAAATTTTCTGCTTAAATAGCGGCACAGCCGGAGAACGGCACAAAAGAGGCGCGGTCTCGAATGCATACGCTCGCTCTGATTGGTCATCTGTCCGATTTGTACTGAAAAATTACTCATTTTGATTGCATGTTTTAAGTGCTTTAACTATGTTTAGTCAGACTATCTATGTAGTTAAACAATAGCTGAAGTCTTCCTCTTTCGATTGGTGGTCCAACCATCTGGATTGATTCACAGGGAAAAAAGATATAAGCGTTCAAAATGTCCCCTTTTTTAACGCTTAAAAGTGACGCTTTGGATCGAATTTCTGAACTGGCCCCCCAATATAGTAAGTAAAGACATAGTCCTATGTCAAAAATCATAACCTTTTAAATAAAAAAGAACTTAAAATATGTTGATTAAAACAATTTAAAATTGATATTCGTGAAATTCAAATAAACCAATATACAAGAATTCAAATCTTTGAATATCTCAACTGAAATAAAATTATTTGAAATTTTAAATAATAATTTTAAAACCCATTAATTTTAAATTCAGAAATGAAATATAAATATCTATTATTCAAAAAAATCCAAAAATAAAAATTTATGAGCAGTAAAATTGCAAAACTTTGAAATTCAGATATTGGAACATTCGGAACTTTTCAAGCTTAAACATTCGAAAAAAACAATAATTAAATAATCTAGAGATTTGTAAGAAAGTAATAAAATTCGTAGCACAGTTACAAGCAAACCACGGTGAGCTACAGACGTTCAGACGTCCTGCGCTGTTGATTAGTTTTGCTTTATTCGAACAAAGAGCTCGCGAAATTCCTTTGTTCGGTACAAACCATCGTTTTGTTGCTATGGCGAATGCGGAAAATGCGTCCCCGGTTCGGAAGCGAAGATATCCTCCGTTCTCCACGGG
The DNA here is from genome assembly GCF_016801865.2 of Culex pipiens pallens. Classification (NCBI taxonomy): domain Eukaryota; kingdom Metazoa; phylum Arthropoda; class Insecta; order Diptera; family Culicidae; genus Culex; species Culex pipiens. The sequence goes on along the minus strand of NC_068938.1, from coordinate 199,594,611 downwards.
ACCTTTCCTGGTTATGCTGGAAACGACCGGAACGGCCAACCTGGCTCCTTCAACGCTTGCCAAGAAGCTGATTGGGCAATTCGGCCCCGACTTCGTGAAAGCCATGCCAGTTGGCAAAAAGAAGATGAAGGTGCTTATGAAAACGGCGCGTGCCGCAAACGAGCTGTGCGACTTTCGACATAAAAACCTTACATGCACCATCCCCCAGCGGTTGGTCGAAACCCTTGGCGTTGCCCACATCGGGCTGGAAGTTCCTGACGATGAGCTCAAGGACGCCAGGGCCTACGACAAAACGAAGTGCGTCCAATTCAACAACCCAGATGTGCTCGAAATTCGCCGCATCAAGAAGAAGACCGCAGATGGTGGTGAGACAGCGCTAACTACGACTGTGGTCACCTTCAGCGGTCTGAAACTACCTACCCATGTGGAACTTAACTACGTGTTGTACTCGGTCAAACCCTACAACTACCCGATGCGCCAATGCAAACATTGCTGGCGTTTTGGGCATGGCGATAAGGGATGCAAATCCAAGAAGAGATGTTTGTTCTGCCCGGAGAAAGAGGTGGCTGACGACCACCAATGCGATCAGACCAACCCAACATGCGTGAACTGTTCCGGGAAACACAGGGCCGACCACAAGGACTGCCCCAAGGCCAAGGAACAAAAAGAAGCAAGTCAAAAGCGTCAGCAGGCCTACTCCCAAGGACCTACCGACTGGTTTTCAAGCATCGGTCGGTCAACTACCAACTCGGTGGCATCCGCCAGACCTTCGACGACTCCGTCCGCTCAACTCCAACCGGCTCTCGCCGGACCTTCGACATCCCAGGCCACTCCACGTCAACGCGCGGTCCCCGGAACCAAGAACCCTAAACGAGTTCCCGCGGTTTCAGAAAGTCAACATGAACACAGGCCGAAAAAGAGAGTCGTGGTCGACTCCCACGGCAACGAGGACATTTTGCCAACATTGGAGCTGAACATCAATGAACCTGTCGCCAATGCCATCAAGGAGGGAGTGGATTCGACGACCATGTCGGAACTAATCTCCAAGCTGATGGACCCACAAGAAGACGAAGTAACGACGGAAGTCTTCCGCACAAGGGTCAACGAGCTGCTGGTCGATAAGGTGAAGCAATACGTTGGCACGCTGAGATTATAATAAACCGTCACCTCAGGCGCGCCAGCGTCGGCATTGCCTCTGCAGTTCCTGCAATGGAACTGCAGGGGAGCTTCTACTAAATCGGCAAGTATTATCAACCTTATCAACACAACCAAAACATCCATTGTTTTGATCTCCGAAAGTCACCTTGATACTTCATCAAGCTTCAACCTTCCAGGCTTTCACTTATTTCGCAAAGACCACACAAGCAACTCGAAGGGCGTCTTTGTTGCCGCTCGAAAGGAAATGCACCCTAAAACATTCCACCTAGTCGCCCCGGTGGGGCTAGATGCAGTAGCGTGCCAAGTAGTGTGCAACCTCGGTACGCTGACGATAGTGTCGGTATACATCCATCCGGATGCATCAGTTTCGCCAGCGGAGCTCGAAACTTTTCTCAAGAACATTCCCGCGCCATGTATCGTGGGCGGTGATTGGAACGCCAAGCACTCAACATGGGGAGACCACCGAGACGACGCACGAGGAGAAGCACTTGATGCTGCCGTGGATGCGGCGCAGATGGTAGTTTTAAACAACGGAAGCTACACCAGAGTGGACGCACGAAGATCAGCCAGCGCTATTGACGTCACTTTGGCGTCGGCAGACATAAGCTTGCTGTTCGAGTGGGAGACGCTGGACTATCCCTACGGAAGTGACCACCTGCCGATTTCTTTCGGTACAACCTCGATCCACTCGGACGTTACACTTCCAGCCATCAATTACAAAAAAGTGGACTGGACTTTGTACGAAAACCTTGTGGAAGAAGCAGTAAGCAGGAATCGGAATCCAACGTACGACGAGTTCTTCCAGATCGTCAAAACCAGCCTGGTACAAGCATGCCCGCCACCAAGACCGCTACAGACAACGAAGAAGGTGCCACTTCCGTTTTGGGACGATGAGTTGGATGCAGCAAAATGTGAAAGTCGCCAGAAGTTCAGCGTTTGGCGCCGCTCACTCGACTACGAAGCCTATCAGGACTATTCTGCAGCAGAGAAACGGTTCAAGGATCTGGTGAAATCCAAACGCTCTCAATCGTGGAGAGCCAAATGTGACACGCTGGACTCACAAACATCGGTCAAAGACCTATGGAGGTGGGCTAAGCGTTACAAGGGGAGAGCTGCTGGCAGACAACAAACGCTGAGGGATGAGCAGATACTGGAGGAAGTTCTCGATCGGTTAGCGCCCTCTTCGGCGAGGCCACCTCCTCCGCCGGAGTCGGTCTGCGACTGTGGGAGGCACAATGGACAATCGTACTTCTCTATACACGACCTGCAAACAGTGTTTAAACAGGGGAAGGACACAGCACCTGGTGCAGATGACTTAAACTACTCAACAATACGGAAACTTCCCTTCAACGCTCAAGTGACCCTGGTACAAATATTCAACCAAATCTACGAAGATGGCGTCATACCAGAATCGTGGAAGGTTTTTAAGATAATTCCCATCCTAAAGCCTGGAAAACCAGCCGACGACTCGAAATCGTACCGTCCAATTGCCCTGGCATCATGCTTTCGCAAAACCTACGAAAGCATGATCAAGGAAAAACTGGAGTGGTTCCTGGAACACAACAACATCTTACCGGATACAGTCTGCGGATTCCGGAAAGGTAAAGGGACAATGGATGCGCTACACTTGCTGGTTGAAGAAGTGCACACAGCCTTCTCCCGCAGAGAGCATGTTGCAATGTGCAGCATCGACATCCAGAGTGCGTATGACAACGTCCAGATCCCAATAATGCTACAAGAGTTTCGGGAGATTGGAGTCGAAGCCTGCCTGATCAAAGCGCTGCATGGGTTGTTCGGTGAACGAATTTTGTCAGCATCGCTCGACAACGTCACCTGGCTAATCCGCATAACCTGGATGGGTTTACCCCAAGGATCACCTCTCAGCCCATTGTGCTTCAATGTCGTGATTCGCAAACCGATGGAACCATCTCCGACATGTTCGATCAAACTAGATTTCGCTGATGATATCACAGTCGCAGTTCGAGGTAAACAAGTGGAGGACTCGGTAAACACCCTGCAGACAACCTTAGATGGAGTGGTACGAATGCTGAAAGAACTTGGTCTCGAAGTTTCACCACCAAAGTGCGCCGCAATGATCTTCAGCAAAAGATGTCTGCCGGATGTTCCTGAACTCTACATCAACGGAGCAGTAGTAGAGTACAAGGAATACATAACGTTGCTGGGAATCAACCTTACTCCAACACTGAGCTGGGCCAGTCAAATCAGGATGGTGAAGCGGAAAACTTCCTTGTACGTGAACTTCATGCGGTCTGTGGCTGGTCAAAAGTGGGGATCGCACCCAAGCGCGCTGCTGTCAATCTACAAGTCCTGTGTCCGATCGATTATTGATTACGGGTCGATATTTTTCGGGGAAGCTCCGGAAAGGGAACTTATCCAGCTGGACCGCATTCAGTGGAATTGTTTGAGGATAGCGTTGGGATCGACCAAAACAACGCACACCGGATCCTTGGAAGCGTTGGCCGGAATCATGCCACTCGGTCTGAGGAGGCAGATGCTACTCGCCAAGTTCGTCAATCGTCGTTATTCCCTGGAGACCTGGCACCGGCGCCACGCTGCACCTGTGCTGAACGGAGAACTGCCTCCATCGTTCATCCGGAAAATGATTCTTCAGTTTCGATCACACACGGGTTATCTAACAACAATACAAACGCTGCCATGTTTCTCGTACCCTGCTGCGATAAGGCAGAGAACCATTCCGATTGATTTTTCTGTCCAAAGCGCTATTCGAGGAGAACCGGTCTCAAGGATTCCCAGAATCGTCGAAGGCATCATCTCGCAGAAGTACCAAAATTCCATCGTATTTGCTACGGACGGATCGAAAGATGAAGACGGCTGTGGCTACGCAGTAGTGGATGGAAGTTTCCAGATCGTGAAGCAGACCAAGCTACCTAAAACTGTATCAGTATTTTTGGCCGAACTGCTGGCGATTCGGCAGGCAGTGCAGCACATCGCGCAACACCCGGGTAGAGAGTTCCTGATTCTGTCGGACAGTTTGAGCAGCTTAAGCAGCCTGCACAACAGAAGTCTCCAGGGAACTACACCGATTCCTTGGTTCGATGTACGAAACCACATCATGCAGCTCGAGCAAGCGGGGAAAACGGTTTCCCTCATGTGGGTGCCAGCACACAGGAACGTGACACTGAACGAAGCGGCGGATGCGGCGGCAAAACTTGCGTGTAAAGAAGGAGAACCAGAAACATACCAGCTTAATTCGTGGGACATCTCGTACCCAAGTCGGGTGAAGGCTTTGCAGCAATGGCAAAACAACTGGGACAACGGCGACAAGGGCAGGTTCTGCCACGGAATCCTGCCGAGGGTGTCCACAACACCTTGGTTCTACGAGACTGAGTTTTCACGGAGGGAGATAGTAATCCTCTCCAAATTTATCAGCAATCACTCCAGAATCGCTACACACCTGAGGCGCAACAACATCATCGACGACGACACGTGCGAGTGCGGGCTGGGGGCGGCCACGCCGAACCACCTGTTGTTAACGTGCGACTTGTATGAGGATTTTCGAGGAGAGCTGTGGAGGCAAATCATTAGAGCTGGCATACTTCCGGACCTAGAAGTTATACTTAAATCCAAAAATTTTGAATTGTATAAATGCTTAGCTCAATTTATCATCATGTCAAACATTGACATGTGATCAAATAATTTACGGAAAACCTGGCCCAACAATGTTAAATACAAGAAGCCAAATAAATAGCGCTAAGGAAAAAAAAAAAAAAAATAAAATTCGTAGTTGATTATCCGAAGTTTTAGCCAAAATTACACAATCCAATCACGATTTTTTTTATTATTCTCGAAATTTGGGTCTCTTATCAAAAATATGACCATCAAAACTGCTCCAAATTAATCTGACCCCGAAAGGATTCTTTTTTTTGCGAGTTTGGCAAACACACTCTATAATTTTCAAATTTAAACATTCTTAATTTTAAAAGTTCCAGAGTCACAAATTTTAAAAATCCAGATTTTAAAATATTATGAGTTATAACTTCTTTAATCCTAAAATGCCACCATCTCAAATCAAAAATTAAAGAACTCAAAAATTCAAAATTTAAAAAAATCGGAGACTTTTTATTGTAATCTCAGACGCTGCCATTTTAAATGGCATAATTTATGAATTTTTAAAAATCTTTAATTTAAAATTCCGAGTTTTATTTTTTTTATTTTTGTATATGAGTATTTTGAAATTTAAGAATACAGCTTATTTTTTTCAACCGAAAAGCATTTTTTTCAATTTCTGAATTTTTAGATTTTGATTTTGAGTTTTAACATTTTTGAATTTTGAAATATTGAATATTTTAATCTTTTTAAGATTATCAAGCGCACAAAGCGTCACACGCGTTCAGACCGAACTTTTCTTGGGGAGGTTCCTATAAAAATAAGGAAACACAAACATTCATTGAACATATATTTTAGCTGTATATTTTTTTGCAATACTAATTAAAATTTCCAAAACATCAATATAACATAATTTTTAAATTGTAAAATGTAAGCTTAACATTTCAAACGGTCAAAATGAAGTATTTTGAACATAAAACGAAAAGGATAGAATTTCCCAGATAACCCTCCCTCACACTTGTCATCAACAAAACTAAACTACACAAAACAAAATCGACTATAAAAACCGCCTTTTATTGTAATTCCAGTTTTGTTTGCTTTTATAATATTTGTTTTAAGATTCTCACTTTTGTGCTACGGAAATAAAAAAGTTTTTACTTTGCAGCTTTTTGTTTTTGCCTCATGCCACGCGCACACATTACTGATTTACTGATTACTAGATTTATTAAGGAGCTATTACATTACGGCAAACAAAAAAAACTCGCACTTTTTGACAGTTTGCCTGGATTTGTTTGTACAAACGTCAGCTTGCATACATTTTGAATGTTGGCGAGTTTGGTAAACTGTCAAACACGAAAAAGTGCGAGTTTGTTTGTTTATTTGCGGTAGTGCAATGGCTCCTTTAGGCTGCTTTGAGAAATGTTTTCGTTTTGTTTTCTTTTTTGCTGTGATTTTCAACGCTCGATTCGTAATTATTATCATTTTGATTCGTAAGTGATATGGCACTTTTTAGATTTCTTATTTTTTTACTGGGTTGAAGAGATCCGGAACCAAAATGTGGGTTAGCCTTTGTGCGATGGTTTTCAGCAGCTATAGTGGAAAACTGAATTTTCAATGTTTATCGTATCGTCGCGTTCTCTCTTTCGGTTGCGTTGGATGTGAGATTTTTTTTGGTTTTAAAGTTTTGGAATAAGAATCTGCTGGAAAACCGCGAGTGTTTTCGTGTGCTGTGTATTGTCGTTATTTAGTAATACTATAGGTTTTATGGTTGTTTTTTTACCTTTGTTTTTTTTTGCGGTATTTGCAGCAGCGTTTAACGTTGTCCTAGTAGAAAACTTAATCCTGATTGGAAAAATATCGTTTGAATTGGAGAAAGTTCTACTTACTTTACTTTTTAAGGGGAGGAGAAATTGACGGTTTACATTTTGCAAGAATAAATTATCTAATTGTTTTTTTTTGTTGCTTTCCTTAAGGGAACAGTCTTCTACTGGTAAGAAAAATAAACTTTGTTTAAAACTACGAATCTAACTTATGAGGATTCGGATAACGGTTTTAAGTGAATTTAGCAAACACGTTGAAAAAAGTCGGAATTTGTTGTTTTCAATTTGAAAACGATTCGAATAGATTTCGCTTAAAGATTCACCCAATTGACTTGATTTCGCTCTTCAATCTCACTTGAAAAGTAACTGCGATATATTTTGTTCTCCAATGCAATCAATCCTGGATCATGTCTATTTTTGTTCAACTAATTATAAATATGTTCTACTTAAGAGAAAATATCAATCACTTTTGTTTTGCTGATTTCGTTTAAGTTCAACTTGTGTTTCAAACCTTTCTTCCACATTTTGCCGGTAATACTTTTACGTTTCATCAATTAGCTTTGCTTTGTTCGCACTCTTCTTCTATTTGTAGTGTAAACTTTGTGCTGAAAACTCAAGTATCATTCAGTGCCGTGCCAAGTCTCGTGTCGAAACCAAATGAGTCCTCATCTTATCGCCAGCAGGACGGAACCTTACCTTTGAGTCCCACAAATTCGAATCAAAATAATTACATTTTTAACCCTATTTGGTCAATGATTTTGTTTTAGTGTTTTTAAAACACAGACATTTGTGAAGCTGCTTGCGAAACAAATAAACACTAATAATTTTAATTCACTTGAACGAGATTTCCTTTTTATTTTGCTTCCAATAAATATCAAATAAATGATGCTCTAAGCCCTTTTCTCTAAATTAAGTAACACAGTTTCCGAACATATCTCACTTTGCACAATTTACTTACGTACACTTTACACTACTTTTAACGCAACAAAAAAAAAGAACGAAAAAAAATTACAAAAAAATAACCCCTTGGGAAAACAGATAACAACACGTGCAAAGGGAAGGGAGAGGAGTCTGTGTGAATGTGTATGTTTGTGCATATCATCGGTTTTCCTCATAACTTTAAAATGTTCGTGGAGTTGCCACCGTATTGGCCACCGCGCTGCTGTTGGAGAGCGACTCGCTCAGAGGTTACCACCGATACGTTTCACCCGAGCCAATTCGGCAGGAACGACGGTCATCAGCTGCTCTGTAATTGACAAAAAGACAAAAATAACTAAATGAAAATAAAAGCTTTGATATTTATGGACACTTTTACTATCCTCCTTTTATTCATCCAATGCAATGGTTTAAAAATGGTTTTGTCGCTGTCAATTTCAAAACATGGAAATTTTGTTTTGATTTTACTCGTTTCTTATTTACTAAAATGCAAATGCAAAATAGATCGAGTCTCTAGAATTTCCGCATTGTAAGCCCAGAGCCAATATTAAACATTAAATTCGAGTTCTGTGACCCCATTTTAGCCATTTCTGATGAATTGCCTATTAGCATACCAAATACATTTTTTCAGTATTTGAACCCCGCCATTTTGGCCGCCATCTTGGATTTAAAAATTCTAAAGCAAACTTTGTTATTGAAATGTTTAATAAAGGAGCTATTACACTACGGCAAACAAACTCGCTCTTTTTGACAGTTTGCCTAGATTTGTTTGTACCAACGTCAGCCTGCATACATTTTGTCTTGTTTGCGAGTTTGGCAAACTGTCATACACGAAAAAGTCATATTCAAGCTTAACAAACATAACTGGAGTTTTTTTGAAAAGGTCCAATAAACCAAATTTCCAGTTTTTGCTTCTTGAGTGTTTTTGAAACCGCCTTGAGTCAGGGGTCTTAAAAAACACCCAAAAAGCAAAAACTGAAAATTTGGTTTATTGGACCTTTTTTTAAAAAAAAAACTCCAGATAAACAAAACAACGAAGTGAATTTTTAGGGTCTCTAATTCTGAGTCGATAACTATAAATTAAGGTTCACGGTAAAAAATTGTGTAAATTTGGAAGGTTGAATATTACCTCTTTAATGATGTAATTTTTCCTCAATTTAGACTGAATAAGAGACATTACAACAGAAAAGTGGTATAATTACACATTTTCAGAGGTAGAATTACACATTTTTCCTGATATAAAAGATGTACAGGGTTGTTACGGAAAAGTTGAAAAAAAATCCGCGCCAGATCCGCGCCGAAGCAAAACCCAATCCGCGCGAAATTTGCGCCATATAAAAAAAGAAATTCGCGACAAACATAGAAGAGAGTAACATACCTAATGACTATTTTTTTAAAACAAAAAAGAATAACTTAGAAAGCATTTGGATCAGTGCCGTTGATCAGTTGTGGATTCAAATCCCACCTGCACCAACCTTTTTCGCCATTTCTGAAAGATTACTAGCAGTTGATGTAACAATTTAAATATCATTGCTTTGAAAACAAATTCAAGAGAAAAGTAAAATTTTAAATTCAAAAACTAAAGACCAATAAAATATAAAAACCGCAAAATTTAAAAATCTAATGATGTTGTACTCGATAATTCTCGCCAAAATTTTACTCCGGAAAATCGAAAAACGAAATTACTATTATTTTCTTTTCTAAAATTTTCTGACTAAAATATGACTCCGAAAATGATCCAAACTAAGAAGATGGCAAAAATGGTGGTATTTAATAATTTAATGATTTAATAATTTAATAATTTAATAATTTAATAATTTAATAATTTAATAATTTAATAATTTAATAATTTAATAATTTAATAATTTAATAATTTAATAATTTAATAATTTAATAATTTAATAATTTAATAATTTAATAATTTAATAATTTAATAATTTAATAATTTAATAATTTAATAATTTAATAATTTAATAATTTAATAATTTAATAATTTAATAATTTAATAATTTAATAATTTAATAATTTAATAATTTAATAATTTAATAATTTAATAATTTAATAATTTAATAATTTAATAATTTAATAATTTAATAATTTAATAATTTAATAATTTAATAATTTAATAATTTAATAATTTAATAATTTAATAATTTAATAATTTAATAATTTAATAATTTAATAATTTAATAATTTAATAATTTAATAATTTAATAATTTAATAATTTAATAATTTAATAATTTAATAATTTAATAATTTAATAATTTAATAATTTAATAATTTAATAATTTAATAATTTAATAATTTAATAATTTAATAATTTAATAATTTAATAATTTAATAATTTAATAATTTAATAATTTAATAATTTAATAATTTAATAATTTAATAATTTAATAATTTAATAATTTAATAATTTAATAATTTAATAATTTAATAATTTAATAATTTAATAATTTAATAATTTAATAATTTAATAATTTAATAATTAAATAATTTAATAATTTAATAATTTAATAATTTAAAAATTTAATAATTTAAAAATTTAATAATTTAATAATTTAATAATTTAATAATTTAATAATTTAATAATTTAATAATTTAATAATTTAATAATTTAATAATTTAATCATTTAATAATTTAATAATTTAATAATTTAATAATTTAAAAATTTAAAAATTTAATAATTTAATAATTTAATAATTTAATAATTTAATAATTTAATAATTTAATAATTTAATAATTTAATAATTTAATAATTTAATAATTTAATAATTTAATAATTTAATAATTTAATAATTTAATAATTTAATAATTTAATAATTTAATAATTTAATAATTTAATAATTTAATAATTTAATAATTTAATAATGTGATAATTTAATAATTTAATAGTTTAATAATTTAATAATTTAATAATTTAATAATTTAATAATTTAATAATTTAATAATTAAATAATTTAATAATTTAATAATTTAATAATTTAATAATTTAATAATTTAATAATTTAATAATTTAATAATTTAACAATTTAATAATTTAATAATTTAATAATTTAATAATTTAATAATTTAAAAGTTTAATAATTTAATAATTCAATAATTTAATAATTACAGAATTTAGGTACATTCTTAAAAAATTAAAGATTTAAAGAATTAAAAAAATATTGCTTCCAATGTTTTTTTTTTTTCGTAATTTTTCAATATGCTAATTCGTCTTTCTTTTTGCGTTTTTGAGTCTGTAAGTTTTGGCCATTTCTAATTGAGTCCGTTTTGCGATGCCTGTCCGACGGATCGCATGTTTTTTCGCGTCGTTCGTCGTCGGTGAGTTTGTCGGGTGAGTGCGCGCGTGTGTGTGTGTGAATATGCGGCTTGCTCTGGTTGTCACGATGACAGTTGAGGCAGTCCGGTTTGGGTGTTACCTGTATGTTTGTCTATTCCTTTCTATTGACGTGGCTTTTTTTTTCTTCTTAGTTAGATTGTAAAGTTCAAATATCGCGATCGTCTTTCTCGTTAGTCAGTCGAGTTTCTTTGTTCTATGATTTGCGATTGTTTCATGGGAAGATTCGTTCTTAATTGCGTTAGCATAATATAAATTATATTTGACCTTTCGTTTCCCGCGAAATCACATTTTATCATTATAGCTCGTAAAGCACGGTGACAAATATTGTTTCAACGCGATTGTTCAAGTCCTTCAGATAACTCATAACTCATCAGTAATTAATTGGTCGCTCATCTTATAAAAACTTAAAAGTATAAATAGTCTCAGGTCAACTCTACGTAAATGTGTTACGCTGAGTATAATATTTCACCTTTTAATCACACACAATTTTGATTCTATCTTTCCACAGCCGGCTGTCTAAGATTAAATCATTTGTGCTAAACTCAACACCAAATAACCGGGAATGGTCTCATCCGCATCATCCGATTGTTTGCCTTGAGAATACATAATACATCACCCTATCACTCAACGAAATTCATTGATTATTGAGCCACATCATCATCCTCTATGATGAATCCTGGCCATTACCCTTTCCCACTAACAAAATCCCAAGTAGAAGTAGTTTTCCGGCACACGCGGGGGTGTGGATATCGTATAGAACCCACCCTTGGTAGCAGCCTGTGCTAACTAACATTCCCGTCCCGTTCCCTCGAGATCTACAAACTGACATGGCGGGCGCCGTTGGTGGCCAATGACTGTTTCCTATTAGCAACGGCTCTAGTTTTGATGACCATGATGTTTTATCTTTTCAGCGCATTCATGAATGCTGTTGATAAGGGAAACATTATTTGATCGTTGAAGCGTATGACCGGTTGTGTTGATAGGATATTACGGTCCTGTTCAGCAACGGAGAAGGACAACCATGGGTGGTCTCTCATGCTCATGCTGTAAGTTTTGGCCATTTCTAATTATGAATTCTATTCTTTGTATATTTGAATATGTAAATTCTGAAATTTTCAAATTGTTGAACTTCAGATTTCTATTTTTTTAATTTTAAAATTATGTTTCGCTTTTAGACGGAAATATAAATTTTAGATTAAAAAAAAATTTAAAAAACTAAAAAGTTTCATAGCTTAAAATTTTTCAAATGCTGTAATTTTGGAATTTTGTAATTTTGATTTTAATAAACTGGTTATTTATATGATCTCTCAATATTTATTGTTTGTTATATTAAAAAAATGCCTTGGAACCTTTGGCAGCCTGTACTGAGCTTAAAAAAAATTCTAAGTGTTAAATCCGATCCGGAACATACCTTAACAATCATTTATGTTCATCCTTACGTTTATATTTTTGGAAAAAGTTTAAAATATGATTATGAAGATAAAAAATTGAATGTATCCTGTGAATAATAATATAAAAATATTTAAACCACGTAAGCAAATGTTTAAAAAATAATGTAAAATTTATATAAGATATTACGATACATTGTTTTAAAAATAAACGCGCCTTGAAGATTATTTCGAAGTTTCGTATTTTGTATTTTTACAATCAATAATTTTCAGAAGAAAATTTACTTCATTACTTCTTAGATATTGATGTTTTTGCACTCAACGAAAAAGATTCAATTTATTGAATTGGTAATAATATTTTTTATAACTTGAAAGAAATTCTATCGTTCTCAATTATTTTATTTATTAAAATTGCTATCCGCGCGAAATCCGCGCCTGAACAAAATTTGCCAGCAAATTCGCGCCAGATCCGCGCGATACGCGCCATCCGCGCCATCCGCGCGATCCGCGCCGTCCGTAACAACCCTGATCCCCCTTCCCAGGTGTAATATTACCATGATTTTTTTACTGTGTTGGTCTAGCAGGTCATTTTTCGAGTGATTTTATAGCCCACCTTACCTTATTCCGTAACAACCCTGATCCCCCTTCCCAGGTGTAATATTACCATGATTTTTTTACTGTGTTGGTCTAGCAGGTCATTTTTCGAGTGATTTTATAGCCCACCTCAATGAGGAAGGGAAAAATCTTTTTTGAACTTTTTCCGGTAGGTAAACTGTACTTTGAAGTTTCACAAAATTAAAAATATTTTGAAAATGGTACAATTATGAGAAAAAAAACGATCAACGCAGGAAAATGCATTTTAGCATGGTTCCAGTAGACCTTTCATCCATTCGACCTAAGTCAGACTTATGTCAATAAATAAGTGTCAAAAAACAAGCAGGATTTATTGAGATTTTTTCTTAAGTTGTTTTCCCATATATTTAAAAAAAACACAAACTGAGTTTATTTTATGAAACCTTTTTTATAATATCCAAAGCAATCACTGCGTTGCCCCTTTTTCCAAATTGCCCCTCTAAATTTAACGATTCTATTTTCTAGCCAATCACTCCCGCACGACCTTTACAAATCAACCCAGCTCCCCTACCCCAACACGATGACGATGTCTTAATTTTAACATGACACCACGTCACACAACAACTCACCTCGGGTGAAATTTCCACGTGGACCCAGGTGTACAGCGGCTTGCGGATCAGGTTAATCAGGCGGTAGTGCAGCGAGTTCAATCCATCACTGTCGAATCGCTTCGAACCGGTGTTGAGCTTTTCGTACCTGATTGTTGTTTTGTTTTGTCGAGAAAAGAAACCAACCGTTAAAAAAATCACGTGCTAAATGTCCAAACCACGGCCACGGGCGGTTAATTATTTTACAACTCTGGCATGCTCACCTTTTCGGGTTCGCCTTCTCCTTCTTGTGGGACAGCATGGTGTAGCGTGCGATATTGATCGGGTAGCGTGCAATGTGGAAACCGACGTGTTTCAGTCTAGGGAGAAGAAAAAAAGTTCAAGATGGTATGTCAGAGACATAACCGAAAGACATAGGACCAAACAATTTGAATGTGTTTTTGGATTGCTAGTGAAATCTGAAATATTTTATTTTGTTTCATAGATTTGTCGGCAAAATTGTCATAAATGTTCTCCCAAGGTGAACCTTCTATGAGGGCACCGGCAACTCCAGGATGTGGCCACTACGGTCGAAATGTCAATTTTCATGTTCAGTATCAAAAACCATGAATTTTGATATCCATATTGCCACAACTCGTATGGTTCTGTTAAAGACCCTCCGGGCCCCGGGGAAACCTGCTTTGAGATCACCGGTCACTCAAGGTTGTGGCCACTACTGTCGGAATGTCAATTTTCATGTACAATATCAAAAACCATGAATTTTGATACCAATATGCCACAACTCGTATGGTTCTGTAAAAAGTCCTCCGGGCCCCGGGGGAACCTGCTTTAAGGGCACCGGCCACTCCAGGTTGTGGCCACTACTGTCGAAATGGCCATTATTATGTTCAGTATAAAAAACCATGAATTTTGATACCCATATTGCCACAACTCGTATGTTTCTGTAAATGTCCCCCCAGGCCCCGGGGGAACCTTCTTTGAGGGCACCGGCCACTCCAGGTTGTGGCCACTACTGTCGAAATGGCCATTATGTTCAGTATAAAAAACCATGAATTTTGATACCCATATTGCCACAACTCGTATGTTTCTGTAAATGTCCCCCCAGGCCCCGAAGGAACCTTCTTTGAGGGCACCGGCCACTACAGTCGAAATGGCCATTATTATGTTCAGTATCAAAAACAATGAATTTTGATACCCATATTGCCACAACTCGTATGTTTCTGTAAATGTCCCCCCAGGCCCCGGGGGAACCTTCTTTGAGGACACCGGCCACTCCAGGTTGTGGCCACTACTGTCAAAATGGCCATTATTATGTTCAGTATCAAAAACCATGAATTTTGATACCCATATTGCCACAACTCGTATGTTTCTGTAAATGTCCCCCCAGGCCCCGGAGGAACCTTCTTTGAGGGCACCGGCCACTCCAGGTTGTGGCCACTACTGTCGAAATGGCCATTATTATGTTCAGTATCAAAAACCATGAATTTTGATACCCATATTGCCACAACTCGTATGTTTCTGTAAATGTCCCCCCAGGCCCCGGGGGAACCTTCTTTGAAGGCACCGGTCACTCCAGGTTGTGGCAACTACTGTCGAAATGGCCATTATTATGTTCAGTATAAAAAACCATGAATTTTGATACCCATATTGCCACAACTCGTATGTTTCTGTAAATGTCCCCCCAGGCCCCGGGGGAACCTTCTTTGAGGACACCGGCCACTCCAGGTTGTGGCCACTACTGTCAAAATGGCCATTATTATGTTCAGTATCAAAAACCATGAATTTTGATACCCATATTGCCACAACTCGTATGTTTCTGTAAATGTCCCCCCAGGCCCCGGAGGAACCTTCTTTGAGGGCACCGGCCACTCCAGGTTGTGGCCACTACTGTCGAAATGGCCATTATTATGTTCAGTATCAAAAACCATGAATTTTGATACCCATATTGCCACAACTCGTATGTTTCTGTAAATGTCCCCCCAGGCCCCGGGGGAACCTTCTTTGAAGGCACCGGTCACTCCAGGTTGTGGCAACTACTGTCGAAATGGCCATTATTATGTTCAGTATAAAAAACCATGAATTTTGATACCCATATTGCCACAACTCGTATGTTTCTGTAAATGTCCCCCCAGGCCCCGGGGGAACCTTCTTTGAGGGCACCGGCCACTCCAGGTTGTGGCCACTACTGTCGAAATGGCCATTATTATGTTCAGTATAAAAAACCATGAATTTTGATACCCATATTGCCACAACTCGTATGTTTCTGTAAATGTCCCCCCAGGCCCCGGGGGAACCTTCTTTGAGGGCACCGGCCACTCCAGGTTGTGGCCACTACTGTCGAAATGACCATTATTATGTTCAGTATCAAAAACCATGAATTTTGATACCCATATTGCCACAACTCGTATGTTTCTGTAAATGTCCCCCCAGGCCCCGGGGGAACCTTCTTTGAGGGCATCGGCCACTTCTGGTTTTGGCCACAACTGTCGAATTGGCCATTTTTCATGAGAACCGCCGCATCATAGCGACTTCCACGCCGTCCGCTTCGCTCGAATTTCCTCCTTCTGCTGCCGGTGGTTCTTCCTTCTGGTTGCTGGTCCTCTTCTTCTATTGGCCGCTGCTGCTGCTGCTCCGCGCCGGCCCGACGTGCACAGTTCGAGTGCTCGTTCCAAAGTGACTTGCTTTTGCGAAATTTTCTGCTTAAATAGCGGCACAGCCGGAGAACGGCACAAAAGAGGCGCGGTCTCGAATGCATACGCTCGCTCTGATTGGTCATCTGTCCGATTTGTACTGAAAAATTACTCATTTTGATTGCATGTTTTAAGTGCTTTAACTATGTTTAGTCAGACTATCTATGTAGTTAAACAATAGCTGAAGTCTTCCTCTTTCGATTGGTGGTCCAACCATCTGGATTGATTCACAGGGAAAAAAGATATAAGCGTTCAAAATGTCCCCTTTTTTAACGCTTAAAAGTGACGCTTTGGATCGAATTTCTGAACTGGCCCCCCAATATAGTAAGTAAAGACATAGTCCTATGTCAAAAAGGTCAAAATTAGTCGACAGAGCCGCAGCGGATCGCGTGACCACCGCCCCACACCCACCTATTGGACATGTCGTCGTCTTCGCCGCCCCAGCCCCAGAACGAGTTGGAGAAGCCGTTCACGGTGCGAAACTGCTTCACGGTCATCGCGGAAACGCCACCAAAGATGGTCGTGTAGGGCAGCTTGAAGCCAAAGGTGTCAACGGCGACGGACATGTGCCGCGGTTGATCCGGACACGTGTACAGATTGCGGTCGTCCATCGGCAGCAGGTCCACGTCGTGAAAGACCATGCAGTCCCACGGCTTCTGTTTCAGCGCCTCGACGAACCCCACGTTCATGAGGGACGCCCGATTGAACTGCGATCCGGTGGCTTGCTCGACGATGAACACGCCGTACTCGATCTGCTGCTTCATCAGGAATGGATGCAGGTTCTTGAGGAACACCGGCAGGTGCTGCTCGCGGTCTCGATAGGGCACGACGATCGCCACCCGGTCGCGAGCCCGGCACTCGCGCGGTCTGTACTGGCCACCGGGTTGCAGCTTGGGAGCTAGCTTTTGCTCCACCGAGGTCAGCGGTTCGTACGTGGGGTCCACTTCGTAGGGACCATCTGGAAGGAGGGAAAACAAATTAGTTTCTGTTGTAATAGTTCATTTCATTTCACTTTATTAAAAATAATTTTTTACCAGCTGGACATCACGCCTGACTTTTACATACATATTCAATACCTTCCAACAAACCAATTTTGCTAAAATCTGAATGTTGATTTTTCAAATTATTGTTATACTCCCCTAAGGAAATCAACAATTTGTTTTAAAATTTTCGAAGTGTCCATAACCCAATTTGTTATTAATTTTTATTTTGCTAAATATGGCACAGAACTATGGAAAAAATGTTGTCCGATTTTGTCAAGGACATTATTTTGGGATCTTTGCAGCAAAACTTTTTTTTAAATTAAAATAAATAAAAGAACCCAATAGCTTGATCGAAAATGTTGTGCAAAGCGAAATAATTTATTGTTATTATTTATCGCTAGAACTTTCAAACATTTTGGTTATTTGCTCAATTGGATGATATGTTGCCTGGTCTCTGTTAAATTTTACATTTTTTCAAATGTTGAACAAAATTTGTAAGCTGTCAGCCAGTGTTTACTGATTTTATTAAGCATTTGAAAATATGTAATGTTAATTTGAGAACAAGCAATAATATTGATATTTTATAATTAGCTTATTATAATAAGGGATCATCCACAAACCACGTGGACACTTTTTTTTGGGAATCTCAACCCGAAAAAACTTTTTTGTATGGAGCGTGGACAAGAGATTTTCTACATGTACGTAACCCCTTAAAATTGCGCTCTGCTTAGTAGGCTCAAAATAGGGACAAATACCGATTGATCAAGATAATTCCATAGCATGTATACTGCCGTTCTACGCATAATTGTCTCATGTCATTTTTGGGCAATTCTGTCTTTTGTCATTTTTGGGGTTAGTTTGACGTTTACTTTTCGAAACACACATAAAATCTAGTACTTTGTTCGGAAACTCATTGATAACAACACCAAGTCTGTTTGTCCCATCGTTGTACTTCTACGCATAATTGTCCCACCAAGTTTTTTCTTTCACCAAATTATCAGTTTTACGAAGTATTGTGTCTTGTTTACCTATTGTATAGCAAGAAGATTACAAATAAGAGTGAAAAGTGTTTCTCAGTTGCACTTTTTTGGACATGGGACAATTATAAGTATAACGGCAGTATACTCTTCTCCCCCCTCTAAGCATTTCTCCTTACAAATTCCAATATTTTTGGATGGGTCGTGTTAAAGCAATTATTAATAAAAAAAATACGAACAATACTCACCTAAACTAGGCGGTATCGGTGGACAGCTGCCTTCCTGTCCATCCTCAGTCTGGACCAGATTCAACGAGTCGTTTCGATGCCTTAAACTAGTGCTGCTACTGACATTGCCTCCAACGCTATTATCATCTACGAGATTCTCAGTTCTGCTTAAACTAGTGGAATTTTTAGTAGTATCGTTGTGGCCACCAATCGCCGTGGCCGTCGCCGCCGCTGCTGCCACCACCGCATCCGGCGGCTTTGTTTCGTTGTTGTGTCCCTTGGGGGTGGTCGGAGCAGTGCCGTTGAGAAGTTGAGAAGAACTCGGAAGGAGATCGGGCGGACCCGTTTGATTGTTGCTGCTGTGGATTGTTTGATTGGTGGCCTGTTGAGGTTGCTGCTGATGGCCTCCGCCGGCCCCGTCCGGGCTAGGTCTTGTGCGTTTTGGCCATTGCGTGGCGCTGGGAAGAAAAGTCGTTAATTTAAGGTTTTTTTTTAAATGATTAAATTCTCACCTCATCGGGGCCGTGTCCCGGCGGGAACCGAACAGATTCAGCAGTATCAGCAGGAATGCCACCAGCAGTGTCGCCTTGAGTGCGTGGCCACGGCTGCACAACGCCATGGGGCCATTTAGGAGCAAAGTCGCGCGGTGTAACAACGACGGCCGTCTACCGGGCGTTACTGTGGGCTAACATCTATAAAGAGGAGAAATGGAGAGGAGAAAACAGAAAAAAAACCCAAGTTATTACTATAAATATGTGAACAACTGTGTATGTATAAAAACAAAGCCCAAACTCAAACGAAATGACAGAAGGTAATGTTTGCGGAGTGGCCTGTCTGGCGTTCTACAAATATTCTAATAAGTTCTAATATGTAGAACACGTTGTCCCATGGAATGAGCCTGGCGGACATTGAACAGGTATATTGCAGCCCGAAAGGTTGTGAACACTTGAACACACCAGCGACTGTTTAATAGCTAAAAACACTGTGCAACAAAATGCAGTGCCTTCAAACAGTATACTTTGGTAATTTCGAACATCTCCATACAATTTTGCTGGTCATACAAAATTAATTTAAATTTGCATGTGAATATACGAAAATCTGTAAGTTGAGAAGGAATTTTCTAATCGTTTTGGTGTCTTTGACAATCGATTCAAAATGAAATGTGTTTGAATGTTTGAAATTTGTGTTGCCATATACAGTCCAGACTCGGTTGTCCGAAGCCTCAATTATCCGAAGTTTCGATTATCCGAAGTTATTATCCGAAGGTTTGTCACCTTACTGAGGAAAGGCTATAAAATCACTGGAAAAATGAGCTTATTAATTTGACCTCATAGACCCACCTTCACGTATACATATCGACTCAGAATCATGTTCTGAACAAATGTCTGTGTGGATGTGTGTAGGTGGGTGGAAAAAAAAATCACTCGATTATCTCCGGACTTGATGAACGGATTTTGACCTTATTAGTCTTATTCGATCCGTCTTGGGGTCCCATACTGCCCACCATTGAAAAAACGGCTAATATCCACTTTTGACAAAAACGAGTTATTAGCACCAGGTGGAAGAGGATGATTCAACGCATCTTCTGAAATTTTAGATGCACTAAAATTGTGTTCAGATTTAACTGCAGACGCGAAAAACCAAACGGCTAATATCCACTCTTGTGGAAAATTGCCTTGACGTAGATTTGGTGACAAACAAAAAGACGCTTTTTTCTCGGAATACTCGATTTGGCATAATAGCCGAATTTTCAATTATGGGCAGCATAGGTCTCTATTTAAAATCAGCAAGTTTAGCTATGTACTTAAATAGTTATGCTAAAAAAAACAATTTTGGCGTATGTCCGGAAAATCATAAAAAGGGTGGTTTTTCCATTTTCAGAAAGATATTGAAAAGACCTTTCCAATGAGTCCAAAACATCGAAGATCTGACAACCCTATCAAAAGTTATCAGCACTTAAGTGTTATTTACATATACACTTTTTGGAGGCCGGATTTAAGACATTGTGATAGAATCTTCCATGCGATCTATCGTTGGATAGGTTTTTTATCAGACCTTGCCGATGAGCCACAAATATTGAAGGTCTGCGAACCCTATTCAAATTAATAAAATTGATTTGTTAAACATGTTATGGGGGAATGTTGCTATTTTTACTTTCTGAATGTGAGGAAGACATCAACCACCTAAAGGTGGATTAAGTAACGTTTTCAATATGTTATCACCGCCATTTTGGCCACCAGCTAGGATTTAAAAATTCTAAATCATTTTAGAGTAGTTTATGGGTCATACTTAAGCTCGACCATCAAAAAAATCCCAAGTATTATTTCAAAAGAGGTGCGCGATCCTTTTTGAATCTTTACCTAAAACGATGCTTTGTGAATGATCGTGCGCCTCCATCAAATCATATGTAAAACTTAAAATTAGAAAAATAAAAAATCCCCGGATGAAATATTTTTAAGGTTACGGATATTTGAAAAGGACCCTCTAAGGACGCTTAGACGAAGAAAAATTGTGAATCATGAAAAAATGAGGTCGTGTCGAGGAATTTTTTGTGCTCACTTCTTAACACTGGAACGCCCAACGCATGTCCATTTAGGGTGGTTCATGGATATATGAAAAAGACAAAGTGTTCTATTTCGTTTGCATCAACCGGAATTTCAAAGTTCTATGACCCCAGAAGCTAGCCTGAAAATTTGAGCTCATTTGGTTAAGTTTTAGTTGCTCCAGTTTTGATCTGAAGTTAGTATGGAACTTGATTCAATTTAATATGGAGAATTGTAACTTTTTACATATTCTTATAGAAAATTTCCCAAAACCCTATCAAATTTTCCTATTCATAGGTTTCTTATAGGTTTTGATCCGGGGAACAACTTTGTAGAACATCGCAAAGTGCTAAGAATTGATCCTGGAAAGATACAGGATGTTTTTTAGAGTTTACTTTTTTCGGCAAAATTTCAAAATATGCTAAAAAAATTTATCTGTATCTTTTCGGGATCATTTCCTAGCGCTTTGCGATGTTCTACAAAGTTGTTCCCCGTATCAAAACCTATAAGAAAACTCTTACATGATAAAGTTTTATCGGGTTGAGGAAAACTTTCTAGAAGAAGAGTTAAAAAGTGAAAAATAAATCAATTAAATTTATTGAAATTCCATTCTAACTTCATATCAAAACTGGAGCAACTAAACCATAACCAAATAAGCTAAAATTTTCAGGCTAGCTTTTTGGGTCATAGTACTTCAAAATTCCGGTTGATGCAAACGAAATTGAACACTTTTGTCTTTTTCATATATCCGTGAACCACGGACGCCCAAGCCTCCCAAAAAAGGTGGAACGGTAACTTCAACTCGCTGGTTCTCGGGCCTAACTCAACCAATCAAGATGATTCTTTTTTTAGTGATTTGTTAGGATGTCTAGATGATTCTAGAACTTTGCAGAACTTAATTTGAATAAATCTGTAATTTCTGCGACCGAAAACATCGTTCCACCTTTTTTAAAAAGACTGCCTCCGCGGAATTTTAGGCGAATTTTTTTTTACACGCGAAAAAAAAAGTTGGAACGATGTTTTTGAGCGCAAAAATTTCAGATTTGATCAAATTAAGTTCTGCAAAGTTCTAGAATCATCTAGACATCTTAACAAATCAATGGAAAGAAGAATCATCTTGATTGGTTGAGTTATGTCCGAGAACCAGCGAGTTGAAGTTACCGTTCCAACTTTTTTGGAGCCTTGGGCGTTGGAATGTTAATTGATAGATTATGATGTTAGGAACAATGTTTTCTTAGACAAGAAAAAATAATAACGCACCCACTTTTCTATTTACTGAAAAAGATACTTTTTTGAACAAATTTTCTAAAATCGCTTGGAATCAATACAAAAACTGTTTCAATCAGGTGTGTAATTTTTTTCAAATGATAGGTTTTTGTCCATAGATTAAGATGCACTATCGATATTGGACCAAAATTGAAGTTTTTGGTCTTTCCCAAGCGGATTTATGTCGAAAAATTAGCATTTTTGGAAACATTTTTCAGAAATGCTCATTTAATTTAGGGTAGGCTATTTTTCCCAGTTCCCAAACCAATAAATTCAGCTTGTAGATTTTACGGCGAACATTTCTCCTTTTGAGAAAATGCAACTTACACCCTCCAGTGCCGAGATATTTGAGTTTTAGTGAGAAAAAATGTGCCAATTTTTATACGACGTTACTTACTTATAGTAATTTTGGCCGCTGAATCCGAATCTGGAATCTAATTTCATGTGAACAGAGATGTTTTGCGGTTACGCCCATTTGGAATGTTATTTGCGTCTTTGAATCGCTGCAATTTAAATCGCTAGCAAGTTCAGTCATACTTTTCTCGGGTTTCGTTCCACTTTGATTGATGTTTTACTCACAGAAATTTTTATATTTATTTTTTTCACGTTCTGATTATCTTGAATTATCTTATCTTGAACATCGTATAATCGCATAATGTAATTTGGCGGGCCTAAGCTAATATGGGTATATAAAAAGAACAGCGGAGAAAATTTTAGGAAAAGCGGCTGCATTTAGATAAATTTGCTTGGACAATTGCATTAAAAATAAGTTCTAGAAGACTTTTTCGAACATTTTTCGTAGAACTAAACGTGAAAACCATAAAAAATGCTTTGGAATTTCAATTTTTTTTTTATTCGATCCTTATGCCTAGTAAGCCTCAGCCAAATAATCAATTAATCATAACGTGAAAAAAAATAAAAATAAAAATCCCTTCTCTCTGATAGAACCCCATTGCTCTTTTGGAAAATTGTTCGCTCTTTCTAACAGACATTTTTAGAAAGGTCAATCCTTAAATTTTAGAAGAGCTAAAACACCATTTTTTGAAATTTTCAAGTGTGATGCAAATTTAAAAATAGTTGTAAATGAATAGTTAGGCTTTCCAAATATTTTTTTTTTAAATTTGATGTCAAAGACTTCTATCACTCACTAGTTTTTTTGTCAGTGTTTATTATTATGAATTATTAAATAACATTCATCAGAGGCAGAAATAAGGACAAATTGGTTGGTCAACAGAAGACATGCGATTCCGTCACAAAGTTGTTAGTGTTGGTTGCCGGGCCATACTTATAGGGCAATGATATCGATTAATTCACAATAGCTTAAACCTTGAGTGCTACTAGTTTGATTGATTTGACACAAAAAAGTTCCAATTTATTGTGTAATTTATTATGTATTAAAAAGGCTTGTTGACTCATCAGCACTTTGACGTTCAATCACATGTTCAGGTTAATGTTCAAAGGGAAAAGAGCATGCAAGTTTTTATCAAATGGTTTTCGCCATGGTATTTAATAAATACTACAATAAATTAACTTACTCACAAACCTATTCAAATGCTCGAAAAGTTTCTTAGAGTCTTCAAATTATTTTCCCTTTGGGAAGATGCACTACACTGTCCTGACGATTTCACTTAATATACTAACGGCGACTGACGGTATGGCGTTTGTGATAAAAGCTATCTTGCCTCCATTTAGTTTTATCAAATTGTGCAAACATAAACATTGTACACACTACTGAACTTAAAAATAAAAAAGAAACGATGGAATGAGGTACTTGAACGAGGGAATGTTTGAACACTTTTATGACAATGAGTAACTGGTAGTAAGGCGTCATCCATAAAGTATGTCACGCTCTAGGGGGGGAGGGGGGGGGGGTCTGAGCAAGTGTGACATTGCGTGTTGTAAGTATAGGAAAAGCGTGACAAAGGGGGGGAGGGGGGGGCAAATTTTGGCTGATTTTAGCGTGACGTACTTTATGGATGAAGCCTAATGCCGTTCAGATCGTGGAACGTAATTTTATTAAATCAGGTAATTATTTGACTTTAAAAATTTTAAGATTTCATGCGAAAATTCCCATGTCAATTAAACTCTCCTAATAAGTAAAAAGTAAATCTTTCCCTGTTCCTGAGGGGAACACCCTAGAAGAGTATCGGGGCCGGCATTTGCAAAGTGGATTCAGTGGCAGTTTTCAATTTAACTAATGTTAACATGTTAAGGTTAATGTTAACATTCCATAGGTCGCCTTCCTAAGGTGTCGTTGATAAGATCCAGCTTGTGACGATGCACTACCTTCCCTTTACTAAGCAATCGAATCCAGAAAGAAACGATCACCAGTTGTGTTGGTCCGAGCCGGGATTTGAACCCCGATCTACCGCTTACAAGGCGGAAGCGTTACCACTAGGCTACGTGACTCGGTCAACTCTCCTAATGTTTCCACTAATAATCAAAACGGCAACGCGTACCAAGTGTAATCACGTGTCGTGTTAGCCACCGTGTTAGCGCCCCCGTAATCGTTTAATGTCCTGCGGTAGCGTCGCGCGGCAAAAGTCCGGAAGGTTTAGCTGTCAGAAGGGTGCGCCGCCGTGGTTGTCCACGACCCTCTTGGTCGGTTGGTATAATGTTCATTTTAATAGTAATTGTCAGCCCACACGCAACTTGGTGGACAACAACCAGGGATGCCACATGATTTTTTAAAATGTCTGTGAAAAAGTCTGTGTATGTCTGTGCAATTGTCTAAAATTTAAATATATCAATTTACAGTCATAGAAATCCATTAAAAATTGTGTTTTAAGCATTTGAAGACTAACGAAATAAGTTTCGATTAATATTTTTACAAAATATTAATTTAATGAAGTTTTTAAAAAGTCTGTGCACCTCAAAAATTGTCTGACACAAGCTCAAATGTCTGTGAAACACAGACAAATCTGTGTATCTGGCATCCCTGACAACAACCCTCCTTACAAACTGCTCTCAGTCTCACTCTCAGATATTATGTAGGAAAGCGTCTCTAAGCAAAACTAAGGCAGCGATATGTGTAGGTGGGTGTTGGTATGATGGAAATTGCTGGAACATGACCAAGTACAACAATTGTTGGCACCATTTGGATTAAGTAATTTCTGGAAATGCGTAAGAAACCTCATTAGAAATCCACAATAGAATAATATACTTATCAAACCTAGATATTGATATATTTTGCATTAATCATAAACTAAGCAAGACAGACCCCACAAAGCCTTTTCTCAAAAAGAGTCTTTCAAAAATTACGTTTACGATTAGTTAAACAAATAGACAAATATGTTGTTGCAATCTACTCACGATATATTTATAATTTCTTCAATCTACAAAAAAAAATCACTTCCCATAGGCAGCCACCCTCGGCGATCCGTACGACAACGCTCCACGGTCGCTGAATGTTGAAGTTCCGACCGAGGGCAGAAACACTGGTCCGCAGAATGCATTTTTACAGCCGCCGACGGGATTTATTTGCGTCGCCGAAAGACCAACCTTAAACTGCGCCACCGGGGAACCGACTGCAACCGCGACCAGCAGTGCCAAAAGTAGGCCCAAAAGTTTCATGGTTTCTTGCTGGAGGAGATACGTTTTCAACTGACAAAGATCTGCGGGTTGTATTGACTACTTTATATACAAGAGTATTCAACCAAAAAATATCAGTACTATTTATACAGGTGATTTGTTTTCGTGAACACAGGGAAAAATTTAGATGAAAAATTTGCAAATTTTATCCTTTTGTAAAATGTAACTATAAAATTACAGAAAAAAAATTAAAAATGTTTTTAAAATAACTGATTTAATTAAATCTAAAACATACAAAATTAATAAAAAGAAGTTTTCATACAATTTTTGTTTTACAAGTCCAGGTAAAAAAATTATGTTTGTCTTTGGCAGGGTTGCGAATGAGCGAGCGCTCACGGAAGACGTGCTCGCTCCAGCTGGAGCGTGAGTTTTTATCAGGTAGCTCGTGCTCGCTCGCGCTCACCGGAGCGTTTTGCGCTCACGTGAGCTGGTGAGCCAAAGTAGGTAGATTTTTTTTCCTGTTGAAGCAGCTGCGCGTTAGTCATGAAGTTTCTAGAACTATCTCAGCACAGGCAGCGAAAACAAATAAGAGAGTAGTCAAACAAATAAAAGTAAGTAATGAAATGGATTTGGAAAGTTCAGTGACGTGAAGAAATGCACTGTTTGTTATAAAATCCACATTTGACCGATTACATTGTATTGCTTGATATGTATAAACAATTTAATTTATTGAGAATTATGTTTATTTTAAGTTTTTAGAACCTGGAGATTTTTTTTTAAAAAAAGGTCCAATAACTCAATTTATTTGTGCTTTTTGGGTGTTTTTGAATACCCTGAATAGGCCTTTAAAAAAACACCAAAAAGCAAAATATTAAAATATGTTTTATTATACCTTTAAAAAACCCAGAAATCTCTAATATTCGGAAAATTCTACTCTATTTTCTAGAATATTAAAGAGAAGGACTATCTTTATTAAAAATGATCAGCCGTTTCAAATCACTTAACGATTTATTAAACGGAATGATTTTTTTTAATGGTAGCTCATTCTGACCCGCACTCTGGAAAGGTAGTCAAAAAACAGTTTAGGTACATAAAACAGTTTAATATTATATTTTAATCAACCAAGCACATAACATTGAATCGAACTTACCAGAGCATAAATCTTCTTGAATTGTTTTGTAATTTTTTCTAAGGTTTTTAGGCCCTTTTGTTTAGGCGCCCATACCCTTCCCCAGCACCTGTCTCTGCTTGCCTTAATTTTTATTAAGATAAGGCCTATTAATTCGAAAATATTTATACTTTCAACTCTGACTGTAGGTCTTCAAAATGATTTGTACCTTGCGAATCCAACCTATTATTCAAACACATAGTTAATGAAAATAAGCTATTCCAATTACGACATCAAAAAAAAAAAGTTCACTAAGTAATGTTTCCACTGCCCTGCTGCGCCTTAAGCAAAAAACTCAATCAGAATTGAAAAAAAAAACTTTCTCAAAAACGTAAAACGATTAGCGATACTTCCAAAATGAGCGCTCCGTGAGCGAAATATGAGCGCGAGCGCGAGCGTGGAGCAAACGCGAGCTGAAAAAATCGGAGCAAACGTGAGCGCGGGCAAACGTGAGCTAGCTCGCGCAGCGCTCCTCCTCACGAATGAGCGAAAAATGAGCGCTCACGAGCGCGTGAGGATCGCAACACTGATCTTTGCTGATAGAAGTTTGTTCTGCACTTTCGTCATCAGCTCTTAAAGATGCCAGGCATTAATTTGCTCAACTGGCGGTTAAAAACACTTTTAAATATTATCGTTCTAAAACTATACACTTAGCGGGGGGAAACAGAGGGACTAAACTTAATATACATGTAATGTAAGACTTGATTCCACTTTTTAAAGTTAAAGTTACAGAAAGATCACATTTTTTGTTCATAAAAAGCAGTCAACTAGTATTATCGAGAGGCGAATTACAACTCTCAAAGTAACAATTAACGACAAATCAGCTTTCATCGCGAACAATCCATTAAAAACTTATCAAGCTACACATTTCCCTCTCATGCTATTAAAAAGCGATATCAAAATGCACTGCACATTGTTGGTGAAACCAAAACAAAAACAGTAAAAACCTTTTTCCCTGCATTCCCGGCGTTATCCGACTCTCCGTGATAAAGTGTGACGTAGGAATCAATTATTAAATTTCAATTCCATTACAACCCTCACTCTCACTCCCTTGGATGAAAGCCCCTGCCGGCTCAAACCCCGAACTGCAAAATTTATGGGTGACATTTTCGGATATCGATCCAGACTATGCACCATTAGGTCAGGCAGCAGCAGGGCATTTTGTGACCCCTGGATGTATGCAGCAATGTTTTTAGCAACCTTCTAATTTGCATTGGACCATGTTTTGGCGAATCTGTACACGGCCAGTAGTAGGTCAGGCTGATAATGGCTTGAATCTCCAGGAAAGACGAAAACGGGGAGTCCAAGAACATTGCTTCCATGTTTAATCTCTGGAAAACATTCGCATGCTCGTCGGGCTCATTTTGATGAGTTATGGGATGGTCGTTAGTTTGTATCTTCATGTTTTTTTCTTCTTAGCATTGATTTTCATTTCGAAATGAGCCCGCTTCAAGAGAAAGACTGTCCTACGATGTGCACTTCTTTGGCACTTGCACTGAAAGAAGCGAAAAATGTTGATTGAAGCCTGTTATCCTCTGCCAACTACTTGAGCACGCTCGATTATCCTTTTATTGGTTTGCAGCGTGTGAGAAGAGTTTGTAGCTGAATAAACATAAATCTCAAACTAGTATTAATTTGTTTATTGAGGGTCTAATTTCTCTTTTTAATCGTAAGGATTCAAATAGTTAATTTCGTATCGAGGTGCTCCGATTTGGATGAAACTTTTAGCATTTGTTTGTCTATTCATGAGATGAACTCATGCCAAATATGAGCCCTCTACGACAAAGGGAAGTGGGGTAACACGGGCATTGAAGTTTGAGGTCCGAAAAACATGAAAAATCTTAAAATTTCTCGCATTTCCGTAAAACTTCATCAATTCCCACTCTCTTAGATGCATTCGAAAGGTATTTTGAAGCCCTTCAAAATGTGCCTTATAGTCCATGAAATTCCCTAACTTTTGACCTATGGGAGTATGGGTGTTGGAGGCTGTTGCAAAAAGTTATTAAGGTTTTAAAAAAATCCATTTTTAACAGTAATTTGCAAAAGCTATGAGAAAAAGTCAAACCAGTCTTGGATGTCTCTAGCACATTTTGAAGGGCTTCAAAAGACCATTCGAATGCATCTAAGAGAGCTGGAATTGATGAAGTTTTACGGAAATGCGAGCAATTTTAAGATTTTTCATGTTTTTTGGACCTCAAACTTCAATGCCTGTTTTACCCCACTTCCCTTTGTCGTAGAGGGCTCATATTTGGCATGAGTTCATCTCATGTATAGACAAACAAATGCTGAAAGTTTCATCCAAATCGGAGCACTTCGATACGACCTCTAGAACAAACCGAGCAGAATCTACAAATACTGCCTCTTAAGATTTTCTAAGAGTTTGGTCAGGTAGATTAACAATGTTTCGACGAAGAACTCCGTCTCAGGACTCTATACAGGGTAGAAATTATAAATTTTGCGAATCACAATGAAATGACTGAAGATGAAATAGCCTTTTCCATTTCGGGCCGTGCTATTTAAGTATCAAAAATTTTTCATTAATGATGGTTATCCTTGTTGCGTTAACAACCTTTTTCGGAATATTTTCTAATCAGCATTAATTTTTACCTGGCGATATCGTTATCACTATAGGTTCGGTTTTAATAGTTGAAATTATTTTAATAAAATATGAAACCTTCGTGCAATTTTTCGATCCTTCGAATATGTATTTTTAAAATTAACTCTAACAATTGGAATGGTCTGAAAACATAGATTTTTAGAATTATATCGAAACAATGCCACATCAAATTTTGGATTGCCATTTCAGCAAAATAAATAACTGAATGCAACAAAAAAATGTGTTGTGTTTGATTTTGAAATCTTTTAAAGCGATGTTCAGAAACAAAGGCAAGGAAAATGTGAATAACAAATACCTCGATGATAATTTTTTTTTAAGGTTTGGAAGATTGCCTAAACCTGCAACTTTTTATTTCAAGCTAAAAACAATAATTACGAATACAACAATGTACGAATATGCAGTCAAAAATAACATGAATCGAAAAAAATAGCTGATAAAAATAAGATTTTTTAATGTATTGTTTAATTTCAAATGAGATTTGAGAAATATAAGTATCAATAACAGCATTGAAGACCATTTTTAATAGAAAGCAAAGCAACGATTGCTGAATCTTAAGCAAATGATCTGTCAAACTGACAGAAGAAAATTACAGAATTTTCAGCAGAGCAATATTACATATCTTTTGCTGAAATTTTAGTTGTTCTGGCAGCAATTTTTTTTATATCAGTATTTATTCAAAAATTTATAATCCGGTCAAAGATTTTTTGCCTATTCTGGAAATTTCTGCCCCTATTCATATACGTACAACTTTGCCGAAGACAAAAGATACAGATTTTTGAATTTTCATGTATCATTTTTATATGGACAGCTGTTTCAGCCTGATCCAAAGTTATCTGGGAATATTTGATCCAAGATGGCGACCAATATTGCGGAGTTGGACTTTTGTAATACAGTCGACTCTCTGGTTATCGATCTGAATATTGCTTAACATAGTTTAAAAGTGGTAATATTTATATCTCGGAATAGTGACAGACTTGTGTTCTAAAAAATGTTTTATTTTACATCAAAATTTTCATCTATTTCGGTTAAATTTTCGTGTTTCAAAACAGTCAATTATTCATCGCATAAAAAAACAGTACTGAAAAGTGCCTTCATCATTTCTTTGAGTGCTGAAATGTGCAACTTTTCAGCACTTGCGTCGAAAAGAAATACTTTTCGATACTGTTTTGTAGCTTGCAACTTTTTTTAACGGTACATAATATATAATATACAAGCGGGGAAATAAACGATCCACAAAAATGCATGTTTTGATGGTATCACAGCCCCATAAAATTTGAGATTCAAAGTAGACTTCGAGTACTTATAATTTAAGATTATTTATCTTAAATAAAATATTTCCTAACTTTCTAGCAACTTCCATTTAGTTCCACTAAACATACAGTCGGCGGTCCAGAGATATTGCTGAGTTTATTCATTCATTCAAGTGCAATCGGGCCGTTAACAACGCCGCTGACTCAAGTCGTTCAAGTCGTTGCGGTGATTTACACTTTTCGAAGAGATATGCAGAACAAGCGATAATTGTGCAAACTTGAGCCGCCGCCACCGACTCGCACCACGTAAAGAAACACGTCGTTTTTTTTGCGACAATCAGTGTTTTTTTGTCACTCCGGTTGGTTTAGTTTGAGAAAAGATGGCTGATGTTCATACAGGTTTGTAAAAGTTTAGTGCGTTGATGGAAAGTTTTTTTTTCTTATTGCGCAATCTTGATAAGATGTTATTCGATCGATTCCAGGAATAACTTGCAGCGTTTGCGATGGTAAAGACTTTGTAGGGACTCGTTACGTGTGTCTGATTTGCTGGGACTACGATTTGTGCCAGAAATGTTACGAGGAAAAACGTTGCACTGCCCGGCACCGGCCACACCATCCGATGCAGTCGGTAATTAGTAGGGAAGATTTCTTCAAATCCACTCAAAGTGCAGTCGCTGTGGATGAGGTTCGACTGTGTTGTCCATTTTGCGGTGAACGAGAGTTGAATCTGGCAGCGTTACTGCAGCATAACCAGCAGAATCATGCCGAAGAGGCCGAATCCGTACGATGTCCGGTTTGTGTGACGTACAACGTTCCGGGAAACAGTCTGCTGGATGGATTGTTTTTGGAACATCTGCGGAACGAGCACAGCGAGCTAGATGAGGGTGAGTAGAACGTTCTAGTTGGAAGATATTCACCCTCTAAAGATTGTTCTTTGTCCGTTTCAGGTATATCCTGTACCACTTGCCAGAAGAAACCATTTGCGGGGAATCGCTACGCGTGTTTAGTGTGCCACAACTACGACCTATGCGAAGAATGTCACACTGGGAAGCGATTCAGCAAACACCATCTGCCTTACCATCCGATGCAGCAAATTATGCCCAAGGAAGCGTACGCAGTTCAGAATCCACCTCCGGAAAGAATCTTCCGGTGTCCATACTGTGGAGACGGCGAGCTCAGCGCCAGTGGTCTCAGGGATCATTGCCAAGAACTGCACCAGAATTGCCCAGGAATCCGGGTCAGATGTTCAATCTGCGGCGTCTGTCGAGTTCCGTACAAAAACTTTACCCTCCTAAAGTGCTCTCTGCTGGACCATTTGAGAGACTATCATGGATTGAAAGGTACCGAAGTAGCTCAAAACAGTGGGTAATTTACGAATTGTTGTAAAGTTATTCAAATACACTCCAAGAAATCAAATGTACTTTCTTGATCAAAAGAAAATCCCACTCAAATATTGCAACAATTTGCAAATTACCATTACCCAGCTTAACTGTAACCATCTAACCAAGTGTCCCCATCAGGAGCTCCAGAACCAGAACCGGAAGTTATCAGACCAATTGAATGTTCGATATGCTTTCTGGAGCTGGAGGCTGAGATAGTCACGGAAAGGTATTGCCAGTGTCGGCATGAGGAATTCCACGAGAAATGCATCCGGGAATGGTTGGCCATCAACCCAACCTGTCCGGTGTGTCGAGCAATGCAAAAGCCCTAGTGAAGTATTAATGATTCGTTTCTACTAAAAATAAAATTAATGTAAAATTATGAGCTGTAAAATCATTTCTTGCTACTTTTCCAATGCTCCTTACCTTAATTTCAGAAAGGTTTAGTAAAGTTGTTGAATTTTTAGATCAGTTCATTCGTCTACACTGAAAACTAAAAAATGCTAGAAGGTTAACAACTATAACTGAAACATTTAGAAGTTCATCACCAACAGGGTATAAACTAAAGAGTGTCAACTTTCGAATATTTTCATAATTTCCCAACCCCAATATTTGATATAGCCAAAAAAAAAATCCATAAAGTTGACAACACTGCCAGAGGAATTTTGACCAACTTTTGCTATTGGTCAAAAGATGACATTTTTGTTATTTAAAAAATATCTAAAAATAGGAATTTTCATAAATGCACCCCAAGACGGATCGAATGAGACCAAAACGGTCCAAATTGGTTCAGCAAGTGCCGAGATAATCCAGTGCAATTTTTTTATCAACATCCCACCACACACACAGACATTTGTTCAGAATTTGATTCTGAGTCGATATGTATACATGAAGGTGGGTATAGGAGGTCAAATTAGGAATTTCGTTTTTCGAGTGATTTTATAGCCTTTCCTCAGTAAGGTGAGGAAGGCAAAAATGCAGTATTTTGTTAAAAGAATCCACTTTCAATAGTGAAATAGCAGGAAAATGGCCTCAACAAGGTCCTAAAATATTAGGATCGAAAGAAAAGTTGCATTTTGCATCTTATTGACAAATTACCACAAAAGTGTTCCGAGTTTGGGGGTGTTCAGAATATGTGGGATGACTGTACAGTCGAGCAAACCTTATCTTACGATTCTCTTTCAAATAGCGCTTTCATCAGCAAAACAATAACGTCCACCACTAAGCAGCACTCGAAGAAAGTGTTTCGGAATTGTAGTTGCATTGAGCCGGCAGAGAGCTTCGCACGATCAACAGGGGATTTTTGATTTGTCGATGGCTGACGTTTACAGAGGTTCGCGGATATTTATTTAGAGACAGATCATTGTAACTTAATTTTGGAATTTTATGTTTCAGAATTCAACTGTGCGGTGTGCCACGAGAAGGACATAAAATGGAGCCATTTCGTGTGTTTGGTATGTCCCGAGTATTATTTGTGTTGCAAGTGCCACGAGGAGAAGCACTACAGCAAACCCCATCGGCCATATCATCCGATGCAGCCAGTGTTGAGCCAGCAAGATTTCTTCAAATACGTGAACAGTGTAGTCCCACCGGAGGATGACATTCGCCTATGCTGCCCCTATTGCGGGATTTGGATACTGACCGAGGCTAAACTTTTACAACACTGTCAGATCAAACATGACGGAGATGACGATCGTGTTCGGTGTCCCGTTTGTGTGACGTTTTGCATTTTGGAGCAGAGTTTAACGTTTGCAATGTTCATCGATCACCTGAAAAAAGGTCATTGTGAACGAGGACGATGTAAGTTTAATGAATATTTAAGCCGAAATCTCAGTACAAACAAACGGCTTCTTTTCCAGTTATGTTCTGCAACACGTGTAGGAAAACACCTATTTTGGAACCCCACCATTCCTGCCTAATATGCAATGACTACGATTTGTGCGAAAATTGTCACAAGGCAAAGAAACACAATCAAACTCATATGCCGTATCATCCTATGCAACCAGTTCTTCCTAAAAAGTTGTACGCAGTTCAAAAAACTTCATCGTTGAATATCTATCGATGCCCTTTCTGCGGAGAAAACGAGTTCAATGCCCAAGGACTATCGGATCACTGCCGAGAGCTGCACGTCGAGAGTCAAGAAATTCGCGTTCGCTGTCCAATATGCAGTGTGAATCGGTCGCCGTTCAAGAAATATTACTTGCTGAAGGATTCGCTACTGGATCATCTGAAGAATTATCACGGGATCCTGCCCAAAGGTAGCACTTATGGTAGTTATACCATAGATAGGATTATAGTTCAACTACCTTCAACAATTTAATAGATTACAATCCGGAACAGGAGATCAACCACTGTCCAATTTGCCTATCTAAACTGGCGGGAGGTACCGCGAGGAAGAATTATTTCCAGTGTATTCACAACAAGTTTCACGAAAAATGCATTCAAAATTGGTTGGCCATCAGTTCAACTTGTCCAGAGTGTCGCGCGAATCGGATCGACTGAAGAGTTCTTATTGTCATACATTTAGTTATCTGAAATATATAATTATTTTGCTTTGTTATTTAATTCTTTGCTATACTATGTTGCGGCTGATGCTGATTTCAATAAGTGGTTCTAATAAGATTTCCAATGACATTTTCTGAAAACTGTGACTCATGTTGTGTTATCACAGCAAGGACATCGAAAATGATAGCAAATCAGTGCACAGAGATAGTAGAAAGTTTTCAAGTTATGTGTTATCTCTTCTGGCATCATTTGCATGCTAGTACAAAAGCACTAAGCAATGCTCAAAACGGTTTTAGTTCCGCTCGAAGAATCTCGGTGCATCATGGCATCTTACCAGATGTCCTCAAAGTCGTACGAGCTAAGTTCCGTTCACACAGGTTCGAGTGCATCGTTCAAAATTCAGTTCATAGTACTAAATCTCCCTCCCCTTTCTCTCTTCAGACGTCCAGTGCAATGGCTGCGACCGGGCCACCATCCAGGGCCTCCGGTACGCGTGCCTGGTGTGCGAAGACTACGACGAGTGTGACCAGTGTCGACAGGACAAACGCACCAGCCGGAAGCACCGCCCGTACCACCCGGTCCAACCGATCCTGCCCCCAGCGGAGATGGCCCGCAGCATGGAGTGTGTCCGCTCGCCGCAGACCGAAATCCGGATCTACTGCTGTCCGCACTGCGGAGACACGGACTTTAACGTGCGTGACCTGACGGAACACTGCCAGCAGTACCACGCCGACGGTGGCCGCGGCCACAAGGTGCGCTGTCCGATCTGCGTGACGTTCCGGGTGCCCTACCGGCGGAAGTTCCGGCTCGAGGATTGCACCCTGCTGCGCCACCTGCTCGAGGACCATCGGGACGTGGAAAGTGCCGGTGAGATCGCTGTAAGAAGCTTCTTAAATGTCGAATCGAAACACTCTAATCGAATACCAATCACATTACAGTTCAAGCATCCCACGAGGGTGACTGTGCCATCTGCATGGACGATGTTACGCTAAGTGCCAGCCGGAAGTTTCTACCCTGTGGGCACGCGTTCCACGGGCACTGCATTGGCCGTTGGCTGAGGAGCAACAACAGCTGTCCGGTGTGTCGGGCGGAGGTTAGCAGGTTCTTTATGATGTAAAGAAATAAATGGTGGAATCACCCTCCTTTTTTCTACAGAATGTCTAGCCAGTGTGCTACGTTTACTCTTTACTTCTACATTGAGAAATATCATGCTTCAAGTAAACCGCACTGAAACGCGTTTGTACGAGCAAACCAGGCCGTAATTACTTCCGACGAATCCGGTCCCGTACGTTACACTTTGAGGGTTGCAGACAAATGGGGGACATGAATTACATTGTAGTATACTTACAGGGAAAAATAGCCTGAGGCGATCCAATGTTTATTGCTAAAATTTGATCCAAATGATTATTCTTGATTTTCCCATTCACAAAAAGACAGGTTTTTGCAGTACAGCTTAATGAAAATATTATGACCAATTATGAAATAGGTAGGTAACTTTAAAAAGGTTAAAACACTCTATTTGAAACAATATTCTTAAAAATTTGTGTTAGTTAAGCCAAAAAAAAAAACATTCTTAAAATGTTGAGAATATTCTCTACTATAAGGTATAAGGTACTCTTCTTCGCAATTCGCAATTTTCAGTGTAAGAACGGGTCTTGACCGATCTTATGCACTAGGTTCCCGACGAACACGCACTGCCCTTACACCTACATCTCACCCTTGCTCTGAGTCAGTACGAGCAGCACGCTAGAACACGCTTTGAGTGTTCGTGCCAGGCATGCACACCTTCTTTTCCGGTTACGCATTTTAACTCGGCCGGGGGTGGTACATTAAGTAGGGTTTGATGTAAGTAGGTATAAGCGCTAACCATTTATAGTGTGCCTATCAACTTTCATTGAAGCAAAAACTGTTTTATTTTTAGTTTGAATTCAAAAATTTATTGTTATTTACTGTGTATTGTTTTCTCCAGAAATCTTCCCTATTGTTGAGTCTGTTTATCTGTTGCTATTTCTTTTGTCGCGGTGTTTTGTTACAATTTTTGGTCCTAAGCATGTTATAAAAGTTTACCAAAAATACAATAGTAATATTTGTGTTAATCCTTTAACCATTCCATAAATTGAGTAAGGGCTCAAACCTCACTTGTTTGAAAAAAAGGGTGAAGATTGAAAACAATTGACAGTAAAAGAGAATTTATTTTATAAAAATCAAGTATCAATAGTAAGAGAATGATGAGCGTATTTTGAAGAATAAAAATGAGAAGCTAGATGTATTAGATGTAAAATTAGACAATAGTTAATAAATAGAGATACAAAACAAGCTTAGATTATAGTAATGATAATTTATAGGACAGATAAAGAATTATTCAAATAAATAAATTCGCAATAAAATCAAAAAAGATTAGGCGAATGATAAATAGACTTGATATTACTAGTACATTAAGGAAAAGTATATTTTTAAGGAAAAAAAAAAACAAAACAAAGTTTGTTACAGCAGTATCAATTGATAGAAAAGAGTGGAAAAGCTTTGAGAGATAAGAGAATCAAAAGTTAGTAAAATTAAAATCAAATGTTGGATATTAAATAGAAGAATCAGTGAAGATTTGGGAATCAGAAGAGCAAAATAAAAATAGGAGATAGGTGGTAGCTGAGAATGAAGAGAAGAGAAACCCCGTTGTGCGATGTTTCAGGTACATCCACAGCAGTTGACTCAACATACTGCGAATCAAAACAATACCGTCTACAATCACAAATTACTTCCCTTTCCCACATTGTCGCGCCCCTTTCTTTTAGCCGTCTCGACTCTGACCCGCGGTGGTCAAAGGTTTACGATCCGTTTCCACAGGCCACCAGCTAGGTCATCATGAAAACCAAGCCAACGTGGAGGTAAGAAAATAGGACACTCGCAAGGAACCAGAGCTATACTGTTCTGATCAAGATAATTCGGATGATCTAACAGAACTACGGATGTAGTTAGTTACGCTCCTTCCAGGATGTTCCTTACGTGGACGTCAACCGAAGAGCACGCAACAAGGTCAGTGCCATTGCATGCTCTTAGGTATCAATCCTTGGCCTGCAAGGTACTGAAAGCCTCTTCTTAAGGAAATAATTATGATAAAAATGATGTTTTCTGTGGGCTGCTATATTAATCTTCATATTTCAACTAACAATATCTGTGAAAATATTGATTCGATTCTAATGGTTAGAAAAGTCAGATCGTGAAATTTCAAGTTATTTTCGAAATAAAATAATGTCGTATGAACATTTAAAAATTGGAAATGTAAAAATGTTGTGTTTAAGCTTTTTTAAATGTTAGCTTGAAAATACCTTGTGGACATGATTTTTGTC
Source organism: Culex pipiens pallens (assembly GCF_016801865.2). Lineage (NCBI taxonomy): Eukaryota > Metazoa > Arthropoda > Insecta > Diptera > Culicidae > Culex > Culex pipiens. The sequence goes on along the minus strand of NC_068938.1, from coordinate 199,556,715 downwards.
AGGGAAAAAAATTAGTCCTGCAAAACCTGTTGCATAGATTTTATATTTTTTCAATGTTTATACTTGTTTTAAACTCAATCATATAAGAAGAATAATATAAAAATCATGTATATTTACACCGTCCGTGAATTATTATGACTTACAACTATGGCAAAGACAACATTTTGCCTTCCTCACTGAGGTAAGGCTATAATACTGCTCTTAAAAATGAACTTTTTATTAAAAGCTCAAAGACCCACCTTCATATATACATATCGACTCAGAATCGAAAACTGAACAAATGTCTCTGTGTGTGTATGTGTGTGTGTATGTATGTATGTGACCAAAATTCACACTGAGTTTTCTCAACACTGGCTGAACCGATTTTGACCAAACCATTTGCATTCGACTTGGTTTAGGGTCCCATACATCGCTATTGAATTGTTTGAAGTTTCGACAACTAGTTCAAAAGTTATATATAAAAATGTGTTTTCACATAAATCCGGAGCTCACTTAAATGTATGTAAACTATGGTTAGGTAATTGAAAGACCTGTCTCGCGTTATGACCACTTAAGTGATGTATTTGTACTTTTTTGATGCCGGAAATCACTTAAATGTATGTAAACGATGTCCGGATCTATCATCCGACCCATCGTTGGTTAGGTAATTGAATGACCTTTCCAACGAGTCCACAACATTAAAAATCTGGCAACCCCGTCTCGAGGTATGACCACTTAAATTATATCTGTGTACTTATTTTTCTGGATCTAAAAAAATAGCTGAAGTATGTGTCCAAACCACTCGTATTACCCATTGTTGGTTAAAAGTGAGGAAGGCATGAACCACATAGGTAGATCAAGTTAGTTTTTATAAAAAAGATCACTCTGAAGATTTGATTTTCGAATATTTAGAACTTTTTGATGGAAAACATGGACATTTTGACATAGGACTATGTCTTTACTTACTATATTGGGGGGCCAGTTCAGAAATTCGATCCAAAGCGTCACTTTTAAGCGTTAAAAAAGGGGACATTTTGAACGCTTATATCTTTTTTCCCTGTGAATCAATCCAGATGGTTGGACCACCAATCGAAAGAGGAAGACTTCAGCTATTGTTTAACTACATAGATAGTCTGACTAAACATAGTTAAAGCACTTAAAACATGCAATCAAAATGAGTAATTTTTCAGTACAAATCGGACAGATGACCAATCAGAGCGAGCGTATGCATTCGAGACCGCGCCTCTTTTGTGCCGTTCTCCGGCTGTGCCGCTATTTAAGCAGAAAATTTCGCAAAAGCAAGTCACTTTGGAACGAGCACTCGAACTGTGCACGTCGGGCCGGCGCGGAGCAGCAGCAGCAGCGGCCAATAGAAGAAGAGGACCAGCAACCAGAAGGAAGAACCACCGGCAGCAGAAGGAGGAAATTCGAGCGAAGCGGACGGCGTGGAAGTCGCTATGATGCGGCGGTTCTCATGAAAAATGGCCAATTCGACAGTTGTGGCCAAAACCAGAAGTGGCCGATGCCCTCAAAGAAGGTTCCCCCGGGGCCTGGGGGGACATTTACAGAAACATACGAGTTGTGGCAATATGGGTATCAAAATTCATGGTTTTTGATACTGAACATAATAATGGTCATTTCGACAGTAGTGGCCACAACCTGGAGTGGCCGGTGCCCTCAAAGAAGGTTCCCCCGGGGCCTGGGGGGACATTTACAGAAACATACGAGTTGTGGCAATATGGGTATCAAAATTCATGGTTTTTTATACTGAACATAATAATGGCCATTTCGACAGTAGTGGCCACAACCTGGAGTGGCCGGTGCCCTCAAAGAAGGTTCCCCCGGGGCCTGGGGGGACATTTACAGAAACATACGAGTTGTGGCAATATGGGTATCAAAATTCATGGTTTTTTATACTGAACATAATAATGGCCATTTCGACAGTAGTTGCCACAACCTGGAGTGACCGGTGCCTTCAAAGAAGGTTCCCCCGGGGCCTGGGGGGACATTTACAGAAACATACGAGTTGTGGCAATATGGGTATCAAAATTCATGGTTTTTGATACTGAACATAATAATGGCCATTTCGACAGTAGTGGCCACAACCTGGAGTGGCCGGTGCCCTCAAAGAAGGTTCCTCCGGGGCCTGGGGGGACATTTACAGAAACATACGAGTTGTGGCAATATGGGTATCAAAATTCATGGTTTTTGATACTGAACATAATAATGGCCATTTTGACAGTAGTGGCCACAACCTGGAGTGGCCGGTGTCCTCAAAGAAGGTTCCCCCGGGGCCTGGGGGGACATTTACAGAAACATACGAGTTGTGGCAATATGGGTATCAAAATTCATGGTTTTTTATACTGAACATAATAATGGCCATTTCGACAGTAGTTGCCACAACCTGGAGTGACCGGTGCCTTCAAAGAAGGTTCCCCCGGGGCCTGGGGGGACATTTACAGAAACATACGAGTTGTGGCAATATGGGTATCAAAATTCATGGTTTTTGATACTGAACATAATAATGGCCATTTCGACAGTAGTGGCCACAACCTGGAGTGGCCGGTGCCCTCAAAGAAGGTTCCTCCGGGGCCTGGGGGGACATTTACAGAAACATACGAGTTGTGGCAATATGGGTATCAAAATTCATGGTTTTTGATACTGAACATAATAATGGCCATTTTGACAGTAGTGGCCACAACCTGGAGTGGCCGGTGTCCTCAAAGAAGGTTCCCCCGGGGCCTGGGGGGACATTTACAGAAACATACGAGTTGTGGCAATATGGGTATCAAAATTCATTGTTTTTGATACTGAACATAATAATGGCCATTTCGACTGTAGTGGCCGGTGCCCTCAAAGAAGGTTCCTTCGGGGCCTGGGGGACATTTACAGAAACATACGAGTTGTGGCAATATGGGTATCAAAATTCATGGTTTTTTATACTGAACATAATGGCCATTTCGACAGTAGTGGCCACAACCTGGAGTGGCCGGTGCCCTCAAAGAAGGTTCCCCCGGGGCCTGGGGGACATTTACAGAAACATACGAGTTGTGGCAATATGGGTATCAAAATTCATGGTTTTTTATACTGAACATAATAATGGCCATTTCGACAGTAGTGGCCACAACCTGGAGTGGCCGGTGCCCTTAAAGCAGGTTCCCCCGGGGCCCGGAGGACTTTTTACAGAACCATACGAGTTGTGGCATATTGGTATCAAAATTCATGGTTTTTGATATTGTACATGAAAATTGACATTCCGACAGTAGTGGCCACAACCTTGAGTGACCGGTGATCTCAAAGCAGGTTTCCCCGGGGCCCGGAGGGTCTTTAACAGAACCATACGAGTTGTGGCAATATGGATATCAAAATTCATGGTTTTTGATACTGAACATGAAAATTGACATTTCGACCGTAGTGGCCACATCCTGGAGTTGCCGGTGCCCTCATAGAAGGTTCACCTTGGGAGAACATTTATGACAATTTTGCCGACAAATCTATGAAACAAAATAAAATATTTCAGATTTCACTAGCAATCCAAAAACACATTCAAATTGTTTGGTCCTATGTCTTTCGGTTATGTCTCTGACATACCATCTTGAACTTTTTTTTTATTTGTAGGAAACTTCGTCCGTACATTCCCTGTGTAAAAAAAGCCATATTGCATCATTAGTTTTTTCCAAATAAATCATCATACAATTTTACGGGCTGGTTATGGGCAAAATTCGCAACCTGTATGATGAGAAGGGATTTTCTGATCGATTTGGTGTCTTCGGCAAGGTTGTTGGTACACGGACAAAATGCGATATTAAGGTTTGGTAGAGCGTTTTATGCAGCGAATGCATAAAAAAACGAGAAGTTCCTTTTAATTCCGCTATATATTTCAATATCTTGACAGATACCTATTTCGTCTACTACGACTTCATCAGAGTTCTGTTCTCGACTATTTCTGATCAATTTTAGATATTGATGATGATTATTCAGAAAAAATAGGTACTCGGAAAAAAATTTAAGAAATTTTAGGTTTTATACCATTTCCTAGATTCTATTTTTTTTGCGGGTTCACACATCAAAAATTCTTGAAAATTAATTTTTTTGGGAAATTTAATTTTTGTCAAATAATTAATAATCGGCATTTTTGTTTTAAACAGTCCTCATCAATACCTAAAACATTATCAAAGACACCAGATTGATCAGAAAATTGCTTCAAAATTACAGATTTTCGAATATTTATGTACCATTTTTGTATGGAGACTTGTATGGGTGAACAAATGACACAAAATGTCTTCTTTGGTCATAGAAAAGGCCCCTACAAAGTTTGAGCTAAAGTATAAAAATACGAAAAAATAAAAATGGTCGAAATCGGTCGATTTCGTAGAGAATTAGTCAAATGTGATTTTATCCTTTTTAGAAAGTTTGATTTTAAAATTTCGAAATTATTTTTATTGAAGAGATCACAAAATTGCCTAAAATTTTACATTTTTCACACTAAAAATCAACCAAAAATAAAAAAAAATTAGGAAATTTTGACGACTTTCCAAAAATGTTGTGCGATCAATGTACTTTTTCAAAAATCCACACAGAAAAAAATAATGTAAATTTGGAAGCTGTAATTTTGGAAGGTTGAATATTACCTCTTTTATGATGTAATTTGACCTCAATTTAGATTGAAAAAGTGACATTACACCAGAATAGTGGTAAAATTACACATTTCCAGAGGTAAAATTACACATTTCCAGAGGTAAAATTACACCTTTTTTCTGACATAAAAGATTAGCATGATTTTTTTTCTGTGCATATCTCGTTTGAATAATGATAAATATTGTTTTAAATTTTAAAACAATTTTATAGATTTATAGATAATCGCATCGTTTTGGATAAAACATGGAAATGACCAGATAAAGTTCTCTTACAAACAAACAAACATGCAAATTACCATTACACAGGTTCCCCGGGGGATCTCCTGAAAGGTTCCGAATTGGCCATATCAGGAACATGTTCCGGGACTTTTCGTTTTAGGAAATGGCATACCTAAGCGGATATTTAACGAATTCAAATGATCCAGGTTGCATTCGACTGATTATTAGTTGTAATTCCAGGGAAAAATATGCATTATGTAAAAATCTCAACTCAGCTAAAATAGCACGTACTGGAAAAAATAGCTTTTATTACATGGTCCCGTAAAATCCCGAACATCTCCGATGGTTATGGACCGTGATCTTGTTCTAGTACATAAACAAGAATAATTTTACATTTAAAATGCTTCTTGAATCATTAAAATCGAAAAATCGAATTTAGACTATATTTTGCCAGTCCCGATTATTTTATCCAACCTCTGTAGAATAGAAATAATTTTCTTTTATTATTAATTAAACAACATTTCTATAAGTTTTTTTAGCTCCTTTTCCATTTTTTTTAATCTTCTCATAATTAATGATATTTACCGTCTTTTATATCCTCTTTTCTTAAATGATTCATACTAGTAAAAAAAACGCAGTCTGCTTACTCCTGCATGCGGTCGGTCGATCGAACACCGTGGCGGTGGGCATAGCCCGAAGCTACCGCGAAATATATCTGCATATTGCGGATTTTCACAATTTTCCGCAGTCGCTTTTCGCCCTTTCCTTTCAACATCCTCTTTTTGGCGAGTTAGGGTGACCGTCTTTTTTATTTTCTTTAAAATAATTTAAAAAAAATCCAATGAAACTTTTATTTGACAATACTTTTTGAATCTTCGATAAAAATATAAAACTAGTAATTCTTGAAAAAATCCTATAGAAAGACGAACCCATCTCTTTCAACACACATGCATGATGGGTTGATCCTCTGAATTATACACGGCTCATTTAAAATTACATCCGTTGAGTTTGGCGCAAAAAAAAACGAGAAAAAGCTCGGCTAGACTTTGAAATGAAAGGAAGCAAATAACCACCTTTCGGAAACAGGATAACACTTTTTTTTTTGCTCGATTCGTTTCGTTGACCCTCACTCCCTCAGCCCGGGCTTATCCGTTTATTTAATGAACCCAATTTTATAATTAGCTTGGCAGCAGGAGGAGGTGATAAGAGAAAGTGGGGATATTAAAAAAAAGTTCATTTTGGTCGGTACCCAAGGTGAGCAGGGACTTGTTCGAACAATTTTAAAAATTACTTTTTGCATCGCCACAGATTTTCAAATGCCATATCCAGCATCCCTTTATCTCTGAGTTCACTCTTTCCACCTATACGGTTTTAATGAAATGCAAACTTTGAAATGGGACACCTCCGGCTCCAGGGCAGGAGAAAGACACGTGGATAGCTCAGTACTGGGGCTTCTGTGCGCCAAAAGAGAGAGAGAAAGAGAGAAAGGCAGATCAAGCTGAGATGGGAGTGATAAGGTGTGTTGTTGTTGTCGGTCCGGAGGTTGTAATTGATTGCTTTGCCCACACGTTGGCTCCGGTGGCGTCCATCCGGGGGGAAATTCGCGATTATATGCGCCGCACTGGATTGATAGTCTTTTCGACCCAATTTGTTTTTTTTTCGTCATACTGGTCATGTCTGCAACATAACCCGGTGTAGAACCGTTTTAAATAAAAAAATAACTGTTATGCAAGCAATCATCAAACAATATTCAAAACAAATGTTTGCTTTCATGCTTGAAACACCAGGTTTTGATTAATTTTAAAAATAAACTTAGTTTTATATTCATATAGCTGGTTATTTTCTTAGTATAAAAAGTTTGATAATAAGGTCCTGAAACCCTACAACTCAAGTTTTAAGAAGAAAAAAAAACACACGTTATTTTAAATCAAAATTTTTAAATTGTCAATACAACATTTTACGATGGATCAACTATGGGAAACTTTGATAGAGGTTTTCCAGTATGATTCTTTGTTTCAAGAAAGGCCGCGATTTAAATATTTCAAAATGTATTTTAAATTCCATTTTAAATCCTTTCCATACGTCAAGTTTCTAATTTGATTACTTTTACATTGTAGAAGATTCATTTCGATTGATTCAAATTCCTAAGCTAAGTACAATTTTTCAAGTAGAGTGATTGTAGATAAGCCTCTCGAGCTTAACAAATTTACGCTAAAGAGCAATTCTCTACGAAATCGGTATTTTTTTATTTTATTTTTTTGTAATTTTTAATCCAGCTTAATTTTATTTTGGTGCCTTCGGTATTCCCAAAGAAGCCATTTCGTTTGTCCATATAATTTTACATACAAATTTGGCAGCTGTCAAAACAAAAATGATATATTGTCCATATAATTTTACATAAAAATTTGGCAGCTGTCAAAACAAAAATGATATATGAAAATTCAACAATCGGTATATTTTGAAGGAATTTGTTGATCGATTTGGTTTCTTCGGCAAAGTTGTAGGTTTGGATAAGGACTAGACTGAAAAAATGATACACGTTAAAAAAAATTGGTGATTTTTAATTTCACTTTTTGTCACCAAAACTTGATTTGCAAAAACGCACTACTTTTTTCTGATATGTTTTAGGGGACATCAAATGCCAATTTTTCAGAAATTTACAGAATGGGTAAAAAAGCTTTGCCGAGTTATAAATTTTTTAATCAATACTGATTTTAAAAAAAGTCGAAAAATTGGTCACGTAAATTTTTCAACTTTTATTTTTCGATGTAAAATCGAATTTGCAATCAAAAAGTAGTTTAGAGCAATTCCAGCTCAAATCAGGAATTTTTCTGGTACTTTTGTACCCGACCCTCTCCGATTTCAATGAAACTTTTTAGACATGTTATCCTAGGCCTATATAAGCCAGTTGCACTCGATAATGATATTTGAGAAGGGCGTAAGGGTTTTAAATATTTTTTTTTATTTTATAATTTAAATATTGCTGTATCTCTAAGCCGTTACATCGTATCAAAAAGTGGTCAAAGACAAACTTGTAGGAAATTAGACGGGCTTTTTGAAAAAAAACATACACTGAAAGAAAAATAAACGCCGATTCTATGAGATTTTTCAATTTTTTAGTTTAAAAGGTAAATTTTAAGGTGATGTCACGGTTTTTTTTTCGTTCAAAATTTTTGAGGAAATAGCCTAAAATGTGAAAAAAGACTCACGAAAAATGCAGGATGGTATGTCTCTCCTAAAAAATACAAAAATCATTTACTAAACTTGTTTTTTTGAAAAGTAGTCTAAACGTCAAAATTTTCAAAAACCGTTAGTGGGAATCGATTCCTGAGACAATTTTACATGAAAATCTCCATATTGACCATTGTCCTATGTCCAATCCTTGTGAAGATACAGCGGTTTTAAAAATAAAAATGTTGAAAATAATAGGTTTTTTTAGTGGTTTTTGGCAATTTCTATACGACAGACTGGATTTTTCAGTCTCGTGAATTTTTTTTACCGGAAAGCTCGTCCAATTTCCCATAAGTTTGTCTTTGACAGTATTTCAATTGAATGTATAGGCTTACAGATATAAGCATAATTACATTGCTCATAACTGAAAATAGAATATTTTTTTCAGTATGGTAGAAACCTGGATAGTAAATAAGCTTACGTAAATATTTAAACGAGTCAAATTAAAATGCTGTCAAAGACAAACTTATGGGAAATTGGACGAGCTTTCCGGTAAAAAAAATTCAAGAGACTGAAAAATCCAGTCTGTCGTACAGTGAGTCAAATATTTGTCCGTACCCCCCCGTACGGAAAATGTTTGTGATATAAAAGTACATAAAATTCGACTAAAGTACCATGTTTCATACATCAATCGTCGCGGCAGAATGTCCTCTTGAAGACACTGTCATTGTATTTGCAAAAAAAACTTTTTCTAAAAAAATACAAAAATAGTTTACTGAAAAAAGTCAAAAAAGAGGTCAAATAATTGTCCGTACCTCTAATAAAAGTACAAAATCTGATCGATTTAAGTGAATTCATTTATGAAATGTTGTTTCTGTGTCAAATACTCAAATACAAATTTCAGACTAGGGACTCGTAATCGGGCTGTAGTGGACGAAATTGAATGCTTCAAATTGCAAGAGGTGGGGTTTTTTGTCTTCTATCTGACCACCACAAAATTTCCCCCCGAGGGGTTAAACCGGTTCCGGGACAATCCGGATTGTTTACCGGCATTGTTCAAAACAGTATTTCTGGTCGAAAATTGTCAATAAAAATGATGAAAACAATGTATATTTTGAACAAATATTGTTGAAACTTGTTCAATAGAGACTCTTACAACATAAAATAGCAATTTTATAAAAATAGTTGTTTATAAACTAATGTTTTTTATAAGTTTTACCTAAAAAAACTAAATTTAAACCAATTTTTAATATAAACTAACTAAACAAAGTTATCAGAAGTTCAAAGTTGTCACAAACTGGCTAGAGGTACTAGTATTTGACACAGAAACAACATTTCATAAATGAATTCACTTAAATCGATCAGATTTTGTACTTTTATTAGAGGTACGGACAATTATTTGACCTCTTTTTTTTACTTTTTTCAGTAAACTATTTTTGTATTTTTTTAGAAAAAGTTTTTTTGCAAATCCAATGACAGTGTCTTCAAGAGGACATTCTGCCGCGACGATTGATGTATAAAACATGGTACTTTAGTCGAATTTTATGTACTTTTATATCACAAACATTTTCCGTACAAATATTTGACTCACTGTATAGAAATTGGGTACTAAAGCCCTATGTAAATTTTTATGTACAACGGTAAAAAACACGATTAAAAACCATTTCTGATCACTTTTTTTCATTTTAATGCAAAATTTTTTTTTGACTAGACAACATTTTTTTGATGGATCAACTATGGTCCCCTTAGAACAAGCTGTCAAGTAGGAGCTTTTCTGTCAAGAAGGACCGCGAGGTTAATTTTTCAAAATTGATTTATAAATCCTTTTTAAACTCTTTGTGGTCGTACAAAGGGTCATTGTACTCAGAAAAATAAGCTTTATCGCTGTAAACAATAATATCAGCAATCTAAGCTTCATTTTAGGACCCAATTGCCAAAAATCACTTAAAACCCTATTTTTTCAACATTTTTATTTTTAAAAACGCTGTATCTTTGCAAGGATTGGACATAAGACAATGGTCAATATAGAGACTTTCATGTAAAATTGTCTGAGGAATCGATTCCCACTAACGGTTTTTGAAAATTTTGACGTTTTGACTACTTTAAAAAAAAACAGTTTCAGTAAATGATTTTTGTATTTTTTTTAGGAGAGACATACCATCCTGCATTTTTCGTGAGTCTTTTTTTCACATTTTAGGCTATTTTCAAAAAAAATTTAAACGAAAAAAAAAATCGTAACATCGTGGAAATCAACTTTAATATTTAATATGATCATGTACCTATTATCTTATCTCATTAACTTTTGTTGAGTATATTTTATATTCTTGAGATAAAGAATAAAGTTCAAGTAGAGTTGCAGTTTGTCATTTTTTTAAATTCAGCTTGGGCAATTTACAAGATGTTACAAAACCAAGTACAGTTGTGTTATCTGCATTTCATTTTTTAACTATTTTAGAATCTTGTATGTATGGATGTGTTCAACTCAAACACAAATTTGCTTTTATTATCCGAAAACAATCATTCCGTGACGCTACATTTTCTCCCGTTCTTTTCCCACCTTATCAAATCGAAACAAACCCAAAGTGTGATTCACAAACGAAAAAAAAGTTCAAGATGGTATGTCAGAGACATAACCGAAAGACATAGGACCAAACAATTTTAATGAGATTGTTGATGTTTTTGGATTGCTAGTGAAATTTAGAATAAGATTATTTTGTTTTGTTTCATAGATTTATCGGCAAAATTGTCATAAATGTTCCCCAAGGTGAAACTTCCATGAGAGCACCGGCCACTCCAGGTCGTGGCCACTACTGTCGAAATGGCCATTTTCATGGTCAGTATCAAAAACCATGAATTTTGATACCCATATTGCTAAAACTCGTATGGTTCTGTAAAAAGCCCTCCGGGCCCCGGGGGAACCTGCTTTGCGATCACCGGCCACTTCAGTTTGTGGCCACTACTGTCGAAATTGACATTTTCATGTTCAGTATCAAAAACCACGAATTTTGATACCCATATTGCCAAAACACGTATGGTTCTGTAAAAGGCCCTCCGGGCCCCGGGGGAACCTGCTTCGAGGGCACCGACCACTCCAGTTTGTGGCCACCACTGTCGAAATGGCCATTTTCATGTTCAGTATCAAAAACCACGAATTTTGATACCCATATTGCCAAAACACGTATGGTTCTGTAAAAGGCCCTCCGGGCCCCGGGGGAACCTGCTTCGAGGGCACCGACCACTCCAGTTTGTGGCCACCACTGTCGAAATGGCAATTTTCATGTTCAGTATCAAAAACGTCGAATTTTGATACCCATATTGCCACAACTCGTATGGTTCTGTAAAAGTCCCCCCGGGCCCCGGGGGAACCTGCTTCGAGGGCACTGGCCACTCCAGTTTTTGGCCACCACTGTCGAAATGGCCATTTTCATGTTCAGTATCAAAAACCACGAATTTTGATACCCATATTGCCAAAACACGTATGGTTCTGTAAAAGGCCCTCCGGGCCCCGGGGGAACCTGCTTCGAGGGCACCGACCACTCCAGTTTGTGGCCACCACTGTCGAAATGGCAATTTTCATGTTCAGTATCAAAAACGTCGAATTTTGATACCCATATTGCCACAACTCGTATGGTTCTGTAAAAGTCCCCCCGGGCCCCGGGGGAACCTGCTTCGAGGGCACTGGCCACTCCAGTTTTTGGCCACCACTGTCGAAATGGCCATTTTCATGTTCAGTATCAAAAACCACGAATTTTGATACCCATATTGCCAAAACACGTATGGTTCTGTAAAAGGCCCTCCGAGCCCCGGGGGAACCTGCTTCGAGGGCACCGGCCACTCCAGTTTGTGGCCACCACTGTCGAAATGGCAATTTTCATGTTCAGTATCAAAAACGTCGAATTTTGATACCCATATTGCCACAACTCGTATGGTTCTGTAAAAGTCCCCCCGGGCCCCGGGGGAACCTGCTTCGAGGGCACTGGCCACTCCAGTTTTTGGCCACCACTGTCGAAATGGCCATTTTCATGTTCAGTATCAAAAACCACGAATTTTGATACCCATATTGCCAAAACACGTATGGTTCTGTAAAAGGCCCTCCGAGCCCCGGGGGAACCTGCTTCGAGGGCACCGGCCACTCCAGTTTGTGGCCACCACTGTCGAAATGGCAATTTTCATGTTCAGTATCAAAAACCACGAATTTTGATACCCATATTGCCACAACTCGTATGGTTCTGTAAAAGTCCCCCCGGGCCCCGGGGGAACCTGCTTCGAGGGCACTGGCCACTCCAGTTTTTGGCCACCACTGTCGAAATGGCCATTTTCATGTTCAGTATCAAAAACCACGAATTTTGATACCCATATTGCCAAAACACGTATGGTTCTGTAAAAGGCCCTCCGGGCCCCGGGGGAACCTGCTTCGAGGGCACCGACCACTCCAGTTTGTGGCCACCACTGTCGAAATGGCCATTTTCATGTTCAGTATCAAAAACCACGAATTTTGATACCCATATTGCCAAAACACGTATGGTTCTGTAAAAGGCCCTCCGGGCCCCGGGGGAACCTGCTTCGAGGGCACCGACCACTCCAGTTTGTGGCCACCACTGTCGAAATGGCAATTTTCATGTTCAGTATCAAAAACGTCGAATTTTGATACCCATATTGCCACAACTCGTATGGTTCTGTAAAAGTCCCCCCGGGCCCCGGGGGAACCTGCTTCGAGGGCACTGGCCACTCCAGTTTTTGGCCACCACTGTCGAAATGGCCATTTTCATGTTCAGTATCAAAAACCACGAATTTTGATACCCATATTGCCAAAACACGTATGGTTCTGTAAAAGGCCCTCCGGGCCCCGGGGGAACCTGCTTCGAGGGCACCGACCACTCCAGTTTGTGGCCACCACTGTCGAAATGGCCATTTTCATGTTCAGTATCAAAAACCACGAATTTTGATACCCATATTGCCAAAACACGTATGGTTCTGTAAAAGGCCCTCCGGGACCCGGGGGAACCTGCTTCGAGGGCACCGACCACTCCAGTTTTTGGCCACCACTGTCGAAATGGCAATTTTCATGTTCAGTATCAAAAACGTCGAATTTTGATACCCATATTGCCACAACTCGTATGGTTCTGTAAAAGTCCCCCAGGGCCCGGGGGAACCTGCTTTGCGATCACCGGCCACTTCAGTTTGTGGCCACTACTGTCGAAATTGACATTTTCATGTTCAGTATCAAAAACCACGAATTTTGATACCCATATTGCCACAACTCGTATGGTTCTGTAAAAGTCCCCCCGGGCCCCGGGGGAACCTGCTTCGAGGGCACTGGCCACTCCAGTTTGTGGCCACCACTGTCGAAATGGCAATTTTCATGTTCAGTATCAAAAACGTCGAATTTTGATACCCATATTGCCACAACTCGTATGGTTCTGTAAAAGTCCCCCCGGGCCCCGGGGGAACCTGCTTCGAGGGCACTGGCCACTCCAGTTTTTGGCCACCACTGTCGAAATGGCCATTTTCATGTTCAGTATCAAAAACCACGAATTTTGATACCCATATTGCCAAAACACGTATGGTTCTGTAAAAGGCCCTCCGGGCCCCGGGGGAACCTGCTTCAAGGGCACCGGCCACTCCAGTTTGTGGCCGACACTGTCGAAATGGCAATTTTCATGTTCAGTATCAAAAACCATGAATTTTGATACCCATATTGCCACAACTCGTATGGTTCTGGAAATGTCCCCCCAGACCCCGGAGAACCTTCTTTGAGGGCACCGGCCACTCCAGTTTGTGGCCACCACTGTCGAAATGGCCATTTTCATGTTCAGTATCAAAAACCACGAATTTTGATACCCATATTGCCAAAACACGTATGGTTCTGTAAAAGGCCCTCCGGGCCCCGGGGGAACCTGCTTCGAGGGCACCGACCACTCCAGTTTGTGGCCACCACTGTCGAAATGGCAATTTTCATGTTCAGTATCAAAAACGTCGAATTTTGATACCCATATTGCCACAACTCGTATGGTTCTGTAAAAGTCCCCCCGGGCCCCGGGGGAACCTGCTTCGAGGGCACTGGCCACTCCAGTTTTTGGCCACCACTGTCGAAATGGCCATTTTCATGTTCAGTATCAAAAACCACGAATTTTGATACCCATATTGCCACAACTCGTATGGTTCTGTAAAAGGCCCTCCGAGCCCCGGGGGAACCTGCTTCGAGGGCACCGGCCACTCCAGTTTGTGGCCACCACTGTCGAAATGGCAATTTTCATGTTCAGTATCAAAAACGTCGAATTTTGATACCCATATTGCCACAACTCGTATGGTTCTGTAAAAGTCCCCCCGGGCCCCGGGGGAACCTGCTTCGAGGGCACTGGCCACTCCAGTTTTTGGCCACCACTGTCGAAATGGCCATTTTCATGTTCAGTATCAAAAACCACGAATTTTGATACCCATATTGCCAAAACACGTATGGTTCTGTAAAAGGCCCTCCGGGCCCCGGGGGAACCTGCTTCAAGGGCACCGGCCACTCCAGTTTGTGGCCACCACTGTCGAAATGGCAATTTTCATGTTCAGTATCAAAAACCATGAATTTTGATACCCATATTGCCACAACTCGTATGGTTCTGGAAATGTCCCCCCAGACCCCGGAGAACCTTCTTTGAGGGCACCGGCCACTCCAGGTTGTGGCCACCACTGTCGAAATGGCCATGTTTCATGAGAACCGCCACATCATGATGACTTCCACCGGTCCGCTTGGTGCGCCTTTGTAAGAATTTCCTCCTTCTGCTGCTGGTGGTTCTTCCTTCTGGTTGCTGGTCCTCTTCTTCTATTGGCTGCTGCTGCTGCTGCTGCTCCACGCCGGCCTGACGTGCACAGTTCGAGTGCTCGATTCAAAGTGACTTGCTTTTGCGAAATTTTCTGCTTAAATAGCGGCGCAGCCGGAGAACGGCACAAAAGGGGCGCGGCCTCGAATGCATACGCTCGCTCTGATTGGTCATCTGCCCGATTTGAACTGAAAAATGACTCATTTTGATTGCATGTTTTAAGCGCTTTAACTATGTTTAGTCAAAGTTATTATGTAATAAAACGATAGCTTAAGTCTTCCCCTTTCGACTGGTGATTGAATCTTCTGGATTAATCGATTGGGGGAAAAGATATAAGCGTTTGAAATATGTCAATTTTTTTCGCACGCTTGTGACGGTTTGGATCGAATTTCTGAACTGGCCCCCCAATATAGTAAGTAGAGACATAGTCCTATGTCAAAAAAAATCTCTCAATCTCCCCTCTTCTGCGGAATTCCTGTACAAATCTGCGGTGGACCACTTTGCGCGGATGCAGCACCAGCAGTGGATGACATAACCGATAAATGATTACGAGCAAAAGCAATCCAGCACAGTATCGGGCTGCGATTTGCGGCGGTGTGGCCGCCGAAGTCGTGACCCGTGCCAAGAGCTCTTCTCCCCCCGAAAAATGCTGCATTGAATCAATTTACATGTTTTCTTGTTGGGTGGTGGTTGAGAAATTTGACGATTTTTCGCATTGTAAACTTTTTGGGACGAGGGCGAGAATGACTTACCATTTCGGCAGAACAACAGCATGCGGGGTCCTCCGGGGAAATCCTGTTTAAATCCCAAATCCTGAGATGGCCCAGAACAGCAACCAGCTTGTTATGGTGCAACTTTTCTGTCTTGGCTCTAGTCACGAGACACAAACTATTTCTTTTTTGGCCTTCCAAATTGCGTATCCTTTAGCCACACTATTTTATTTCCTTTCGAAAGGACACTCACTTCGAACAAGAATAACTAATTCCAGGACTCTTTTCTTACGGATTGACACAAACTCACACATGCACTGAATTATTCACCCGGAACGAGAACGACGACGATTTCGGAGTTGAAATTCGATTGAGATTCTTAGCTATTTCTTGAGATTCTTAAATTTTTAAACACTTGCCCCTCCTTCACATGGTGTCCCTTGGGTCCCGCAGAACGTGCAATAACGGAACCCCGACTGGACCGGAACCAATTTGTTATCCGGACGAAATCCCCCGAAGAAAAAATCCCGTTTCCGACAACACGATCGCACCACTTTCTTCGTTCGCTGCGTCTATTTCACTGAGGAGACGGCCAAACCTTTTTCTGCTCCGCTGACTGACTGACTGGCTGGTCGAGGAGGGGGAAAGGGAACGCGTGACACGGCACGACACGGAACGGTGGTCACGAGGAATGGCCCCGCCAAGGAAGAGAGTGGAGGAGAAGGTCGCGCACCAACACGAAAAACGAAAACTGTTCTGCTCTGCGTTGCGGGAGCTGGAGGAAAATTTGTAAACAAAGGGCTTTCTCTCCTTCGGGATGGTGGGGAATGGAAGAATGTCAAACGATTGACGGATCGACGCGTGGGGACGGTTGGAGTGCCACAGTTGATTTTTGGGTCGCTGGTGTTGAAAATATACGCTTGCGTGAACAGAAACACTTTTCAGCAGTTACATTTTGTTTAAACTTACACATTGTAACTCTGGAGCAACATTTGAAAGGGGCGGTACGACATTGCTCTTACGGCCTTTGATTACACGTGTTTAAATGGGACGAAAGGCCGTAAGAGCAATGTCGTACCGCCCCATTTAAAGCGTGTAATCAAAGGCCGTAAGAGCAATGTCGTACCGCCCCTTTCAAATGTTGCTCCAGAACTGAAAATCGAAAATCGATACGAGCTGTCAAATCGCAACGTGAAGATAAACTTTCTGTGCTGTTGCTGTGAAACTCATCAAGACTTTTCAAAAAGTGTAACTCCATGTTGCACGCACACACTCTCACTTTTAGTTTCTCGATGAGATCTTGAGCCAAAATCACGATATTGAACTCAGAAAATCATGATTTTTTGTCAGGGAGAGGAGGGGATCTAAAACCCAAATTTTTGCGTTACGTAATAAAATACGCTCCCTTTTGACAACCATGCTAACAGCCATGCCAGATTACCTATATACAGCAATTCCCCACGAAAACAGCATGGAAAAAAACAAAAGTGCTAGGATCGGGCTCAAAATTTTTCTGGGGGTTCCCTGGCCGAAATAATAAGACCCGTCCCAAGTAACCATCCAGCACTAAAACAAAAACTTAAACAGCAATATTTCAGCATTCAAATGCATGTTAGTCATGCGACAGCACGTGTAAATGCAAATCAGCACTAAGATTACAGCACTCAGCAATGCTGACTTAGTGCAGCGTAAGTGCTGGTGCTGGCAACTGTGTTTATCAATTTTCATAAAACTGGCATCACGGTCCCGCTCGCGTAAGAAAAGTGAGCGAGATAGAATGTTTTTATGGTGAAATGTCAACATTTGCTCGCCTTTTACCGTAGCTTTTGCTGGTTGCTGGAAAAAGAATGTAAGTATTTTATTCATATTTCAACAATTAATTTTACACAAATATTATCCATTTGCAGAAAAACACCCTGGTTGCTCAACTTTTTAGTTTGATTATGATCTGGATATGGAGATATCCTCCATGAGGAAAGTGATCCAGAAGTTCCTGCGACGGAAACCAGCCGGAGCGGTGTTTTTACGGAAGAAGGGACGGCGTAAGGCAGGATATCAGTGGTCAGAAAAGAACCACCCAGAGGAAAAGAAGTGCTGGCTCAAAAAGTCATATTCCAAGGCACTCTTGACATCACTGAGTATCACTGCTAGAATGGAGTGTTATTTTTCTGGTCTAATATTGAAATAATATTCTCTTTTTCGTTGAATAAAAAATGATTGTTTTTAAAAGTTATTCTTTGATTGATTTAATCTTGAGAAACCATTTGACTCGCAAAAAACTTCATGATGGAGTTAATATAGAAGGCATAAGATGCTCCGAAATCACAAGAATAATCCACTTCCAGTTTAGACGTGAGGATACGGTCTCCAAATCTACCCCCAGCGATGGCAGCCTGCAACTTCTGGTATCACATCCCGAACAATTCATCTTCAGTCAAAAAAATCGTATTCGTAAATCAGTCAGCTGTGTCGGTAATGAAGTACAGAGTAAACAAAACGGATAAAAATAGCATTGGGAGCAGAAGTAAAGGGAGAGAGAGAAATATTTTTGCCTCTCTCAACTTTTTGACATTTTCTGCAGGGGTGGATAACAACAGTAGGGGCCAGCACTAAATCAGCCGAGAAAAGTCCAAACTCGGCAATTGTTCAGCACTGGAGTAGCTGTAAGTGCTGATGTCAAAGCAGATAAGCTTTTACTCGCAGCTATAAATGTGCTATCAGTGCTAAATAGTGACCATGTTTTAGTGCTGGATGGTTACTTGGGGTATTTTTTTGTTTGGCCATTAGGGTGACCTACGCCGTGTTAGGGTGGTCTGAAAAATTGCCATTTTCGTAGATTTTCGCAAAAACCACTTTTTTCAAAAAATCATAACTCCTCGCCATTTCAACCGATTTCAATTGTCTTATATGCAGATAAAAGGTGATAAGTTTGCTTTTCAAAGAAAAATAATAAGAAGTTTCAAAAATCTAGCCTAACATATGAAAAGGTCGAATGAAACTTTAAAATGCCGTTTTGACGGTGTCTGGACCAAAGAGCCTATGTCTGGAAATATTTTTATCGGATTCCCCGGACATTTTTACATAACATACTAAAAAATGGGAGGAGTTCATTTACAGGATCCCGAGATATGATTTTTTGAAAATAAAATCCGTGTTTTTCGACGCGCCGCGTGCAAAAACACAAAAATGACAAAATCAGAAAAAAACAACTTTTTCCACTAAAACTGCGATAACTTAAAAATTTCAGCGATGACCTATACATGTCTGGGTACCAAAAGTTGCGTCTTTCAATTACGAAAATTTTGGTACCCAGACATGTATAGTGTATAGGTCATCGCTGAAATTTTTAATTGGGTTGCCATCGCAGGATGCAGCTGAAAACTGGTGAAGAAAATATTTATTTAGTTTCTGTATTTGCCACCTGGCGTGGCGGTAGTGTCGCCGGCCTCAACAGCTGAGTGGTGCATCTATGTATAAATATTTGAAGCACGCCAAAAACGCGGCGTCATTTTGTAATCATCTTAAAAGTAATTTTTAATCCAAGTTTTCCAAAGGTGAATTTCGGCGCCAAACGAACGAGAGAGATGTCCTTTCTGGCGAAGCTGGAAAATTCGAACAACACCGGAACCGACGATGAGGACTCGAGTGTGTCCGCGGGCCGGGCCAAGCCGGCGGACGCTTCGCTGCAGTCCTCGTTCAACATCGAACCGTTCAACCCGGCCAAAATGAAGTGGCCCCGCTGGGTGGACCGGCTGGAAATGGCCTTTCAGCTGTTTGACATTCCGGACTCGCGCCGGTTGGCCATCCTGTTGCACTACATGGGACCGGAATCGTACGACATCGTGGCGGACGCGTTGGCTCCGGCCAAGCCACTGTCGCGGACATTCGACGAGATTGTGAAGCTGCTGGAGAATCACTACAGTCCGAACGCGCCGGAGATTAAGGCGGTGTTCAAGTTTATGAGCCGGAAGCAGGGTGATGCGAGGCCGTTTGAAACGGCCGAGGAGTTTTTAGGAGCGCTGCGGAAGTTGGCCGAGGGATGTAACTTTGGGCCGTACTTGGAGAAGGCGCTGCGGAATCAGTTTGTGTTTGGTTTGCGGAACAAGACGACGCAGAGCAAACTGCTGGAGATGCACGGATTGACGTTGGCCAAGGCAAGGGAGGTCGTGGCGCAGGGACCCAGTTTTAAGGCGAAAGCGCGTGAGGTTCCGAGTCCGGTTAAGGTTTCGCGGTCTTTCCAGGAGGAGCTGGAAGCCACAGAGGAGCATATTTCTGACGAACAAGAATTCTTGGGATACAACGAGGACTCGGAGCAGTACACATCGCCGGTACAGGTCAAGAGTTCCAATTCGAGTCGGGCGAAGGAAATGAACGTGGTCTACGCTAGTTCCATTACGATGGACGTTGATGAAGACCAGCAGCCGATGGCTCGTCAACCGAGAGTTTTACTGCAGGACATTGGTATGTTCAATTCTCCTTGGGAGCAAGGCCCGACCTGCAAGCGACGATTCGTCGAAGATCTCAACGTTACTCCCGACATCATCCGTCAGATTTTGGAGAATTGCCCCGCGAGTCAGGACGTCCTGCGCAAGATGAGCGATCAGATTCCTCTGGAGAAAAACGACAAGAATCTGATCTGCCGCACGATTTGCAACAACATGATGGGTTCGGAGGTCCGCCAGGGCATGACCGTCAAGATTCACGACAAGATCCAGCTCGCCAAGGTCATCATCGAGGCGTATCCCGAGCTGCAGTGCAACGATCCGGATCGGCCACCCGAGTCGGACTGGTTCTGGGAGTGCAACGGCGAAGAAAAGGGCGGCCACACCGGTTACATCCAGCACTGGGTGCGCAACACCATGTCCAAGTCGGCCAAAAGGGACTCCACACGCAAACGGCGCGTTCCGGTGCACCATCCGGGACTGGAAGTACTCGTCCAGGAACTGCACGCCCTGCTCGAAGAACCGGAGAATCGCGACCGCATATTTTCGCTCATGACCGAAACGTTCCCGCTGCGCCAGGAGATGCGCTTCCGCAAGAAGATCAACGCCGAACTGGCCGCTCAGTTCCCGCATCTGCTGCAGCACGGCGGAGAAATGCTCGACCACGAGTTCAACCTGATGTTTCCCGACCGTAAAACGATTCGCACCTTCGAGTCTATTATTCCTTTTTGCATGATGCTCGAAGGAAACTTCCCCGCTATCGAGTGCTGTAAGTTCTTCATCGCAATGCGTTAATCTTCAAAACCTCACAAAATTCCTCCCCCTTTCAGCCGGAATCCTGTCGATCCTCAAGGTCATGTGCACCCTGTCCAACACGTTCATCAGCAACATCACCAAACGGAACGACCCGCTCGGGCTGCACCCGATCGAGGACTACATCTCGGCGATGGTTCGCTGGCGCCAGCCGGACCAGGATCTCGACTACGTGCTCGCCAACCTGGAGGTGCCGCCGTACATTTTCGTCGACAGTCCGGCCTTCGGGAGCGGAGACTTTCACGCCATCATCGAGGGCACGGCCTTCAATTGCGGGGACGACTTTTGCCGCGCGTTCGATCTCGTGCTGAAGGCGTACAAGGTGTTTGCGTACACGTGCGACGTCCGCGCCAAGAAGGTCGTCAGCTTCTTCGACATCTCCGTGTACAACCTGTACAAGTTCAGCCGGATGGTCACGGTGAACGCGCTGTGCGAGCGGATGAAGGCGGCCACGGCGGTGGCCTGAGGCCGATGTCGATGGTTGGGATTTGATGTGTAGATTAAAGTTGTTGTCCTTTCTTGAACATGCATAACAATGAGTGCATTTTTCTTTTCACGCTGTATAAACAAAGACTAAATACCAATAAACTTTTCAAAAATCGCAAATCCTGTTTTATTAGCATCAGTGGCGCTTCCCTATCACAGACGCATTATTTAAGCACCTTCACGGTTTTTGACAGTCTGAAGCCCAATAGGAATTGGAAGTTGGAAGGGTGATCCGCATTAAAATGGCCGTGTTCTAGAGAAACTTTTTCCGATGTACGATATTCTTCACACGAACAAGCTCACTAACGTTAGAGTTGCGGGTGCAGCTGCTGTCGGATCCGCGTTAAGATTTAGGATCATTCTGAGGAACTTGTTTTGTAAGTGTTGAACTCGGTCTCTATGCGATCTCGCACAGCACTGCCAGGCCTGTCCTGTATATTTAATCATTTCGGGAGGAAGAATTGTTTATAGACAGCCAACCTGTAGGCAAGGCACAGTCAGCAGTTTCGTTTGATTAGGGGAAAGAGGGATTTTATCATGGCACAGCCTGATTTTGTCTACATGCTCACCGATTCCACACTGAAATCTCCCAGGCCTCGGATGACGACCTTGAAAGGCCGAGAACCCGGGAGGTCGTGCGTGTAGAAGTGGTATTTCCATGTTTTGAGCAGCCTGCCCATTTTGTTGTATTTCTCCACCGTGGGGCACACGATCTTGATTCCTTGGCCCGTGAGCTTTTAGGTAGCGGTCACCTTGGCATTGTTGGCCAGAGTTCGCAGAAGAGTGTGGTCTTTGTCCGGGATGAAGTAGGGGGTGCTTTCTCCTTCTCGCACCGTTGCACGTTTATTTCACTGTCCGGGTCATCCCACGTGAAGTACTTGTTGTTTTGAAGCAACTTCTTCGTTGCCTCGTCATGTCTGGCTTTGGACGTTTGACGCCCGTTCCTCCGCCTCCCGGCGTCATTTTTCTCGAGTTAGCTGCCGACAGCAGCAGTTGAAGTGGTGTTGATAATTTCTCCAGATACGCGACGAAATCGACCTCTTACTTCGCCGGCGGTCCGAGCGGGAATGTGAACGAGAGAAAGAGAAAATGTAGTAAGTAATGCAACCTTACCTAGTTCTCCGACAATGTTGATCCATGTCTCGTAAGCCGAGACAGACACAACTTAACAGCAAAGAGTGCCTTTTCTCGTCGACGGTTGAGCAGCTACCTAATGCCGTTAAAAAGTTGAGATGATAGAATTTCTTTTATCTACGCAGGGTTGCGCAAGTGATGGATGAAACCGATGAAACGGACTTTCGGTATGCTTTAGGAATCATTCTACTTTTTGTAGTGGTTAGCAAGCATTTTTAATACTCAAACGTGCATTCTGTTTCGCCAACAAACGTAAGGCCTTTCCGTCAAGCGTAACATCTAAATAATTTCTGTTTAGTAAGCGTTAGTAGATAGTGCATTCCAAGCGTTTCTCCTCACTTCTTAACCCTCGCGACCGGTGCCTTGATGCCCATCAGGCCGCACAGCTGGTTCCTAATGCGGCGTGCGTCCTCCAGCTCACCGTCCCACTTTTCCTCGCTCAGACAGGCCAACACCTCGTCCAGGTTCTCCTCGGGAATGCACGTCTGGTCGCCGTACACGAGCAGCGTTTCGTACATTTTCAGTGCCGTTTCACGCCGGATGTTGACGCACAACATGCCCAGGTACATGACCAGCTTGCTGAGCACCCGTCGGCAGATGGCGGGCCCAAGCATGAGCGCACAATAGACGGGAATCGAGTTGAGGTGCTTCTTGCTGTGGACGATAAGGTCGTTGACGAGGGCGAAGATCGCCTCGGGGAAGGTGGCATCGGCGTCCGATAGAAGTATTCGCGAGTTGGTAGCGGGTTGGAGCAGCTCGGAGATGAACTGGAACGCGGACGTCATGACGAGGGTGTCTTTGGGGGTCTTTTCCTGGAGGATGTTCAGCGCGGTTGTTCCGAACGTGGGAATGAACGGCTGATGCGCTTTGAGATATTCGTTCATGATCTTGGCGGCGCAGCTGTGCAGAGATTCGGTCGGGGCGCCGACGGACAGGATGAGACCACCGGTGATGCTGGGAACGTACTCGGGAATGTCCAGCAGCTGGATAAACAGAGGGAATGTGTGATGCGGGAATAGCCACAGAATTTCAGTGGTGTCTTCGGGGAAGATCTTCTTCAAAGCGTCGCGATTCGTAATGTGGGGAATATCCGGCTGGTGGTAGATCAACGAGGCGAAGAACCTTCCAGCAATCGCACGGATCTTGTCGATTCGCTCAACGGACTGCTTCGCAATCGCGACCATACCGCGCTGCACCTGGTCCGGCTTCAACAGCCCTGGTGGACACGTGGTCAAAAACTGATGCAGGGCGCAGATTCCTGCCTCGCGAACCCACGATCCGATGTCCCCGCGGTTGTCTATGGCGTACTCTTCCAGCGCTCTCAAGTAGATCGCGTAGACCTTGTCCAAATCCAGCGTAGCATCCTCGAAGCCAACCGTTTGCACGATGTTGGCCAGTGCCTTGATACAGTCCCGTCGCATCTCGGAGTGGTTGTACCCGACGGCGAGCATCGCCGGCAGGATCGTTTTTTCGTCGAGCACGGCCAAGATCTGCGGCAGCCGGTGCTCAAGCATGAACCGCGGAAGAACTCCCAGCGCGGACACGACACCTTGGGCTTTGTGTTCGATCTGGGTGTTGCGGATGTCCCGCAGGTAGTGATCGATCAGGGCTGCCAGCTTGGCCGGATCTTCCGCTCGATAGTACGTGGTGCAGAAGGAAGCAAACGCGGACACCGCCAGCTCTCGCGTGTTGGTCTTTTCGTCCACGATGGACTCGTCCAGCAGGAGTTGCCAGGATTCTGTGAAAGGAGACCCATAATTATTCCATGAGTTTCATGAACACAATAATCAGTTATTGTAACTAATCGTTAAATTGGTAATATTTTCAGCAGATCGATGCTCTAACTAAATATTATGATAATGATTCTAAATATTAGATGGTTAATGGTGTTTTTAAGTACTCGAAGATTCTGGGGTACTCCGAAAATCTGGGCTGCAGGTTTCCAACTTAAAATAGATCTCAGGGAATTTATAATTTCTAATATTTCAAAATTGTAGAATTGTACACTTCATAATAAACATTCAATACGATGTTCAATGTCATTTTAATTATGACTACTAGTGTGTAATACCTACTATTAGCTATATGAAAAATAAAATTACGAATATATTTTACTCCAACATCTCTAAAACAGTGAAACTGCATGCACAATTTCGAATCGTCTGATACCCATGTGTACTTCAAATTATGGAAATTTGTGTATTTTCGAAAAATAGGGTATTTTGTGAAAATTTTATATTTTACAAAAGAACTGTCCTAAAAGTGAAAAAGCATACCAAATTTCGCTTCGTTTGAAACCCACATTGCAAATTATGAAAATTTTATTATTTATTATATACTTTCGTTATTGTTATAAAACCTATAAAATTTTAACGTTAACAACCTTACTAGAATTGAACACCTTAGTGCTGATATACCAACATTAGATGCTCGATGGCATTACTTGCTGTTCCCCTATTTTGAATTTTAAAATCAAAAATCAATAAAGACCTGGGGTATTGTCTAGTACATTAATCAGTTACAATACTAGTTAGTTTATTTCAACTAGTACAAAGTTCTTCGTCAAAAACCTTACCAATTTGCTCCACCGTCAGCGTCAGCTTCGCCTCGCTACAATTCTTGATAAAGCTGGCGCATCCGTGCTTCATGTACGTTCCGCTCATCCCCTTGAACTGTCCCCGCTGGCGAAACTTGATCACCAGCTGGCCACCCCGCTGGACAATCTCCTCGGACAGATAACCGCCGTGCTCGCCGTCTCCCTTTTCCTCAACGAGCTTCTGCAGCGCCAAAATGATCTCCCCGATGGCCAACGTGGCTCCGTGGCGCGCGTTCAGGTCGGTCGTCTCCGTCAAGTTGAACAGCTTGGGCAGAATGGTGTCGCGCATGTACTCGGGATCTCGCCGGGACAGGTTGCTCAGCGCTTGCGCCGACAACTCGCGGATGTTGGTGTCCCAGTGGTTGATCTTCTTCGCGATGAGATGGTCTGTAAAGGATGATTAGAGTTAGAATGAGTCGATGATCGTAACTTTAAGTCTCACCAATCAGCTTCCGGCGATATTCGTCAAACTGCGCGATAAAGTCGCTAATCTGCAGAAACGCGTTGCTCCTGACGGCCACCGAGAAGAAATCGGCCGTGGTCAGGATGTCGATGCCGTGGGGGAAGTTTCCCAGCCGGCCTACGCTTTCCTGGAACGCTGCCGAAGCCGCCCGGCGGCAGTTGATTTCGCGATCGAACACGGCCGTAACGAGCAGTGCCGCAGCGATTCGCTCCACAAACGGGGCCAGGACGGTCGGATGGTAGGCCCGGGCAAAGGCCCAGCTCATGTAGCAGGCGGCATCGCGAATGTTCTGGCCAACGGCACGGTAGCCCTGGATTTCGTCGTAGACTAGGGCTTGAAGAAGTAGAGGGACGATCTCGGGAAGGCGCGAGGGCAGCAGCAGACCTCGTTTGGCCAATTCGGCTAGGGCGAGACAGGCACCGTGCCAGGCGTCGTCCTGTTCGAGCGGGTTGATCAGTTCGATAACGGAGGAGACGACTTCGTCGCCAAGGGCTTTTGGGAGCCGGTTCGTGATGCGGCCAATGCCCTTGGCCGAGCTCCACCGCACGATGGTGGCGTTGACTTTGAGACCGAGCAGGAGTCGCTCGATGATTTCTTCAATCTCCGCCGGGACTTCGTCGTCTTCATCGTCCTCGGCCTCGTCCGGAGACGATTCTTCCGGTTTTGTTGAAGAGTCTGCTTGCAATGAGGCCGTCGTAACGGTTCGCTGGACGTTGGCCAGCAGAGAGCGGGCTCCCCGTTGATAGCGCCACTTGGCAATCCGCGGTGGGAGTAAAACCAAACCAATCCGTTGGCAAATTTTGATGCACTGCTTGTAGACTTTGAAATTCTTGCAAATCTTTTCGTAATCCAGGTGGAGCACCCACTCGGCCAGTTTCCCCACAAACGGAAGCAAATCGTCACGTTTGCCGTGCTTCAAAACGCACGCGATTCCCGACAGCGGTCCAATCTTCGGATCAACCACAATATCCGAAGCGGAAATGGTCCAGTCAAAGAAATCCCCCAAATAAACCTTTTTCACGTCGTTCCGGATGAGGAAATTCGACGCCAAAAAGGCCGCAATTGGCGTGCAGCTGTCCTCCTTCAAACAACTCTCCTTGCACACCCGGTAAATCCGGTCCATCGTCGTAGGACCACCCTCGTTCCCATCTAGCCGGCTCAAATCGAACGGATTCAACACCAGCAGCGAAAGCCACAACAGGCAAATGAACCGCGTCTCCCAGTTCTCCCAATCCTCCAGATCCTGCTGCTCCAAGTACCCCAGCACAAAGCTCAGATGCCGAATCTCGTGCGGCAAGTGCTTCTGAAAAGCCTTAAAAGTCCGCACCTTGCAAATCTGGTACAGATACTTAGCCGCCCGGTGCTTCATCAACTTGTCCCGCTCACCCTCCAAAATGTACCTCAAAATCCCCTCGACCAGCTCCTCCAAACTTCCATCCAGCAGGTGCGGCTGCTCCTGGTACTTGGCCAGCAGTTCCGTGTACTCCTCGTAGGCCTCCTCGAACCGGTCCTCCGTCAACTCAGCCGCCTCCAGCCCCCGGATCATTTCCCAGATCCTGCTCAAATCGCCCGAAGCAAACGTGTCCAGCACGTTCTGCGGCCCATCGTCCGACGGGTTTTTGCACTCGTCCGCCACCGATTCGACCATTTTGCAGGCGAGTGTTCGAGCAGAAATTCACAAAAACACGACTTTTTTAAAACAGCTGAGCAGAAAAACGGGACTTGCGACGACGGATTTGTTGTTGTTTTTTGTTTCGGTTGCGCAGATAAATCGGCGCGAGGGCGGTTGCGAAGAAACAGGGGAGAAACGTCAAAACGGTGCGATACACGAAAAAGGTGGGTTGATCATTTTGACGGGATGCCGGCGATTACCACAGTTGATTTTGAGAGGTGCGTCGGTAGTTTTCGAAAGGGGCTATCCTGCCCACTCGGAAAATAACCAGGTCCTGGTAAATTTAAGTGTCAGCTGGCACAGGCGGACGTTTGTCGTGCAGTTCAGACCTCGGTTCAGACCGTTCAGACACACTTATTCTAGTCAAGATTTGCGTACCGCCAGACGAATCTGGCAAAAATCGGGCAAAATTTCAGCCAGCTGTCTGGCAACAAAATCAACCAGTTCAATCGGTTGAACCGTGCACGACCGGTTTGTGTCATATTCGCCAGAAATCTGGGGAAAATTCTGCCAGATGGCTGGCGCAAGCCCCCAGACGAACGCCAGAAATGCGTCCACCATTTCCAACCAGGTGGACTATCCAAAAATTTCTAAACGTTCACGTTATGCACGCAAAATCCAGATTACACAGATTTGTGTAAAATGTGAAACAGATCGCCCAAAACAGAAAGCGGCCGCTAGAAAACTAAGGTGTAGGCTTTTTCTAGATATCAGAGCGATATTTACAAATTTGGGCATTGTATTGTACTCTGAAAAATAAGCTTCATTATGAACAATAATATCGGCAATTCAAGAAGCTATTACACTACGGCAAACAAACTCGCACTTTTTGACAGTTTGCCTGCTTTGTTTGTACAAACGTCAGCCTGCATACATTCTGTCTTGTTTGCGAGTTTGGCAAAATGTCAAACACGAAAAAGTGCGAGTTTGTTTGTTTTTGGTTACCCGCGGTAAATTTTCTTGAAATAATTCGTTAGCGTCGAACTGTCAAAAATTGATCGCGGTGGATACTTTTCTACCACAGTTTTTAGTGTGATCAATTAGGTTTTACGCCGACTCGATTTGGAGGTTGGAAAGGAGTGCACTGTTTACATGAACTTAGCACAGTTCGATGCGGTCGTCGATTTTGTTCGGGAAAATTCGTCGACAATCGACGAAGACCATATAAACAGTGCACACGAGCTGTCAAATGACGTCACGCTGTAAAACCTAATGCGGTAAATGCCTTGGTGGATTTCTGACAGTTCGAAATATTTCATGAAAATTTACAGCGGTTAACCAAAATCAAATTAACAATGCAACTCGGGTTTAAAAAAATATAGTTACCTGAGTTGTATTGTTAAACAAACAAAAAGTGCGAGTTTGTTTGCTGTAGTGGAATAGCTCCTTCATCACTTTCGTTAAACGTGAATTGTTTCCAGAAAATCCACCAACGTGCGCATGTATTGCGTGTACGTACACGAAAAAGATTGAGGTTAAATTTTGTCCGGCCAGCTGGCTGACAACATTTAACCTCACTTTACTTTAGACGCACGTAGGTTACTCAATTGTCAACAAATTGGTCATAGTCTAATACGTCCTTAACATTACAACTAAATTAGGTTTTACGCCGTGACGTCATTTGACAGCTCGTGTGCACTGTTTACATGGTCTTCGTCGATTGTCGGCGAATTTCCCCAAACAAAATCGACGACCGCATCGAACTGTGCTAAGTCCATGTAAACAGTTTACTCCTCTGGGAGCATCCATAAACCACGTGGACACTTTAGGGGGGGGGGGGGGGTAAGCGATTGTCCACGCTCCATACAAAAAAGATTTTTTTTGTATGGGCAATTGTCCACGAAGGGGGGGGGGGGGGTTGAGATTCCCAAAAAAGTGTCCACGTGGTTTATGGATAGTCCCTCTCTAACCTCTAAATCGAGTCGGCGTAAAACTAGCCCGGGAACATGTTGACAGCTTCCATACAAACTGAGCGTACCTCTTTTTGTGGGCCCAAGATGGCGGCCTTCGATATTATCTAGCCAAACTTTGAAAACGGCTAATTGTTTAAATAAATATTGTTTTTTCCATGTTTCGGTTTGAAACGACAAAATAAGTACCGTAAACTGGGGTGACTTTGATAGCCCGGGGTGACATTGATAGAAATTTGATTTGGCCACTAATTTTGATACATCCAATATAACAGTCACATTTTTGCTTATATGTTCGTTAATAAGCTGTCCCTTAATGCTTGCATACTCATAATTCTCAAAAATGTTTAGATATTAATTTGATGGGCATTTTAAAAACCTATCAAAGTCACCCCGGGCTATCAAAGTCACCCCAGTTTACGGTAGTCTGGAATCATTTTCTTAAAAATCTTGTTCTTGTTCTTACGGTACACGCGTTAAATGGGACGAAAGGCCGTAAGAGCAATGTCGTACCGCCTCTTTCAAATGTTGCTCCTGAATAGTTTTTCAAGATCTAAATAGAGTTATCTAAGCCCGCTCTCACGCGCACTTGCACACCATTTGATTTGCTGGCAGGTATAAAATTTAACCTCAATCTTTTTCGTGTACGTATACGCAATACATGCGCACGTAGATAACTCTATGAGCTTTCTGAATGACAGTACAACCTTAGAATGAAAAGAAAACTCTTTCGTGAAAGATTTGTTCGTCCTGAAAAGGACGGTTTTGATTCAGATTGTTAGGCCGGCGCGTCACGCCGTCTCCAGGAATTAATTATTCGTCGCCGGTTCCTCCAGCTTCTTCTCTTGGGTTTTCTTCGGCAGCAGAACGGTATGGATGAACGGGACCACACCGCCTTGGGAAATGGTCACCCCGGTGAGCAGCTGGTTCAGTTCCTCGTCATTCCGAATTGCCAGCTGCAGATGGCGTGGAATGATTCGGGACCGCTTGTTGTCACGAGCTGCATTTCCTCCGAGTTCCAGAATTTCCGCAGCCAGATACTCCAGCACGGCCGCCAGGTACACCGGGGCCCCCGCTCCGATGCGTTCGGCGTAGTTGCCCTTCCGAAGGAACCGCCGGATCCGACCGACTGGGAACTGCAGCCCAGCGCGAGAAGAACTCGTCTTCGGTTTCGCCTTTTCCTTTCCGCCCTTGCCGCGTCCAGACATTTTCAGATGAGTTGGTTGCGTGACGAAGTTCACTCGACGATGATCACAGAAGAATAAAATCTAAACTGGCCAAACAGCTGCTTAAATAGTTTTGCGACTGGCATTTCGCAAAACGAAGAAAACGTGTGGCGAATGCCATAGAAACGGCAAAGCGAGCAAAAGGGGCGGAGCATCCGTTGACGCATTGAACGAACAAAACCAAGCTGACGATTCATTTTCGGCCATTTCCATCGCAACCGTCGAAGGACAAACATCGTCGAACCTGTCTCTGAGAAGATGCCACCAAAGTCAGCTGCGGTCAAGACGGTCGCGGCCTCGCCTACTGGTACTGTTGCCGCTGCGGTGAAGAAGGCCGGTGCTGGACGCTCCAAGAAGAACATCGTCAAAAGCAGTGGCCTCGAGAAGACGAAGAAGAGGAAGTCCCGCAAGGAAAGTTACGCGATCTACATCTACAAGGTGCTGAAGCAGGTCCACCCGGACACGGGAATTTCGTCCAAGGCCATGAGCATCATGAACAGCTTCGTGAATGACGTGTTCGAACGGATTTCCGCTGAGGCATCCCGGCTGGTCCACTACAACAAGCGGCAAACCGTAACGTCCCGCGAGATCCAGACGGCGGTCCGCTTGCTGCTGCCCGGGGAGTTGGCCAAGCATGCCGTATCGGAGGGAACGAAGGCGGTGACCAAGTACACGAGCTCGCGAGAATAGGCAGGGGAAAACAACAAGAAACGGCCCTTTTCAGGGCCACTGAAATTTTACGAAAGAGTTATTCTTATCAAAATTCATAGTTCAAATACAGGCACAATACCCCAACCAGTTCAATTTGATTATTTAAAATTTATTAGAATCTTCTACGATTCCTTTGCGATTTTAATATGTTTCGGTCCCTGAATTCAATGAACCAGAAGAATCGTGATTTCACATCGTAATTTCAAAAGAACAAACGTTAGTTACGTAACGCAATTTTGTGAGGGGGGAGGAAATTGGCGTTACGTAATAAAAGTCCGCTCCGATTAAGATACATTTATTCTGAGAGAATGACAGTTAGCTAGCGCTAACTATACCATGTTGAAATTTGTTTCAGGGGTCGGAATTCTGAAACAGAATTTTCAGTTTGAATCGTCTACGGAATCGGTCGTTGCGTTTGAAATGGAAAACGATTCAAATTGATGTCCTTTTTCCAATTAACTTGACTAAGTAGAATCGTTTGGCAGAATTTAGGTTGTAGAATCAACTCTTTCGTGATTGATTTAGTGGCCCTGAAAAGGGCCGTTTAATTTCAATGATGAACGGAACTTCCACTTATCCTCCGAATCCGTACAGCGTGCGTCCCTGGCGCTTCAGGGCGTACACGACGTCCATGGCCGTGACGGTCTTCCGCTTGGCGTGCTCGGTGTAGGTGACCGCATCACGGATCACGTTCTCCAGGAACACCTTCAACACACCGCGCGTTTCCTCGTAGATAAGTCCGGAAATACGCTTCACGCCGCCACGACGAGCCAGTCGACGGATGGCCGGCTTGGTGATGCCCTGGATGTTGTCGCGAAGAACCTTGCGATGCCGCTTGGCGCCTCCTTTTCCGAGTCCTTTGCCTCCCTTGCCGCGTCCAGTCATGGTGAGCTGCTTTCAAATTGAGGTGTTGACGGTCCAAGTGATGATCGTAGAATGGTGAAAATGTAGAATTTTTTTTTTTTTTTTTTTTCAATTCAATCAATTTTTATTTGTTCTTTTGCTCAACCCGGCTCGATTTACATAGATAGTGATACAGAATTCTCTCTTCATCTAAATTTCAGTTTTTCGTACGTGTTGTACATTGTTGGTTTCTCGTATAGTTTACATTTTGCATTTAGGATGCACATGTTTAGTCTGAATTATTAAAATATCCTACCTAACTAAAACTAAAAACCTAGACCTAACCAACCCTGAACAGGTTTCGAATCAATTCGATATTGCTTAAGGCACATTTAGTTTTAAATTTTTCAAGATTAGTTTTCAATCTGTCCTCAAACATTGCGACACCAGCTTGCTGGTGGACTTGAGTGGTACGGGACCAGTGGGGGATGTTTAAAATCATTTTAAGGACCTTATTTTGCAACCTTTGAATTCTCACTTTATGCGACCTCGCACAGCATTGCCAGACCTGACCCGCATATTCCATCATTGGGAGGAATATTTGTTTGTAGATGGCCAACCTGTTAGCAAGGCACAGGCGGGAGTTACGTTTTATGAGGGGAAAGAGGGAACGTATCATGGCGCAGCCTTGATTGATTATTTTGTCTACCTGGTCTCGGAAGAGAAGCTTCCGATCAAGAATGAGACCAAGGTAGACAACGTTCGAAGACCACTCAATCGAGCAGCCATCGAGATGGAGTTTAAGGTTGTTGGGAGGGACAAGACGATCCGACAGGGTGTGGGGGAAAACAATAGCTTGGGTCTTGGCAGCGTTGATTTTAACTTTCCAGTTCTTGAAGTACTCCGACAGAGCATTCAGGCCGTTCTGTAGTTTGTTCACCATGTGTCGAATCACTCGGCCCTTGAACATGATGGCAGTGTCGTCTGCGAACAGAGCCAACTGACCACCACGAGCAAGGGGAGGAATGTCCGAGGTGAAGATGTTAAAGAGAATCGGCCCAAGGATACTTCCTTGGGGGACTCCAGCTAAGATCATTTCTAGATCGGAGAGAACACTTCCTACAGAGACCTGAAATACTCTGTCCGACAAGTAGTTAAAGATGATTTTGATCAGATAGATTGGGAATCTGAACTGGAGAAGTTTGTGGACCAAGCCATGGATCCAAACGTTGTCAAACGCTTTCTCAATATCGAGAAGGGCCATAACGGTGGTTTTTGAGACCTGCTTGTTTCGTTTGATGAAGTTTGAGACACGAGTGAGTTGGTGGACAGTGGAACGACCCTTTCTGAAACCGAACTGCTCTTCGATGAAGATGTTGTTGTCATCGACAAAGTTCATGACTCGAGTCATGAGCAGTTTTTCAAGAATTTTAGACATAGAGGAAAGAAGACTTATAGGACGATAGCTTTTGGCACTCGTGGGGTCCTTCCCAGGCTTGGGGATAGGAACGACTTTGGCCAGTTTCCACAGAGATGGGAAATAGCCAAGCACGAGGCAGGTGTTGAAAATAGAAGATAGGTGATTAAAGAAAGAGGGGCTGAGATTCTTAATCTCCAAGTTGAAGATTCCGTCTAGGCCAGGGGCTTTCATGTTTTTGGTGCTTTGGACGGCAGCCCTGATCTCTTCAGCAGAGATCCTTCGAATTGTTTCAGGGTCAATAGGGGAGGATTCAATTTGTGCAATGCTAGCAGAGACGGCAGGCTCGAATGGGCTGGGCATGGTCTGGCCAATGCGATGCGAGTTGCTAAAGTGTTGTGCTAGTTCGTTCGCTTTTTCAAGGGGTGAGACTAGAAGGTTTGCTACTGTAGGATTAGAAGGGACCAAGGGAGGGACAGGTTTGGGTTTGTTTTTAAGGATTTTGGTTATTTTCCAGAAGGGTTTTGAGTGTTTAGGGAGGGATTCAAGTTTGGATGCAAAGCTGGTGTTTTTCAAAACTGTTAACCTGTCCTGAATGATTGTGTTTAGCTGACTAACAAGGATCTGTTTCTCTCTAAGCCCTGTCCGTTGGAATTGTCTACGGTAAAGATTCCTAAGTCTAATGTAGTGTTTTGTAGTTGTGTCGATGTCCACGTGCTTACTTACAGTTGGTATCACCCGCACGTGCCTTGACCTAGCTGCATCCATCGCCTGCTGCACCTCCTCCAACGCTCGGTCGACGTCTTCCACTGTTGCGATTGGTTGATTGTAGTTGATGTTGTTGTCCACCGTGTCACGAAACGCGACCCAGTTGACACGATGGTAGTCTCGATGTTTCAGCTGTTGACGTTCCGTAGCAACCGAACCGATGTCAGCAATGACCGGGCGGTGGTCCGATGACAGCTCGTTCAAGACCTTGGGCGGCGACAAATTGTCCGGGATGTTGGTAAGGAAGATGTCCAGTACAGAGCCTCTCCCTGCTGCTGAGTAGTATGTTGGTTCGTCCGGGGGCACCAGCACATAATGCCCTACAAGAGCATCATCCGCCAGGAGGGTCCCGTTTCGGTTGTTTCTGCTGTCGCCGCAGACGGCGTGTCGCGCGTTGAGATCACCAGCTATCACGAATTTGGAGTGCCTCCGCGATAGCTTGGCAAGGTCGTTTTTAAAGGTTGTCTGTGAACCGTCCGCTACTTTGCACTGCCTCGGACAGTACACAGCGATGAACGTCACCGGGCCGATCGAAGTCTCCAACTCGATGCCGATTGCTTCGATGAACGATGTTCGGAAGCTGGGTAGCACACGAAATTTACGCAGCGAACGATGAACCAGAAGGGCCACACCGCCACCAGTTGTGGCCGTCCGGTCCAGTCTAATGGGGACGTGTTCAGGCAGCCAGAGTTTGCCTTCGGTTTTGAGGTAGGTTTCTGTCACAGCACAGATGTCGACTTCGTGAACTCGCAGAAAGTCTGCGAGCTCGACCGATTTGCTCGCAACAGATCGAGCGTTCCAGTTGGCGAGGCGTAGGGGCTTAGGATCCATAATAAACTTCGAGTGTGTACTTACAGACGGCGTCAAATTGCTCCTTCTGGGTCTTGAGTCCTTGTAGCCGTTGTATAAGCCCCTGGAACAGGGCAAACAGCTCGTTGGCAGTGTAGAGTCCATCCTCTGGGTTATCACTCGGCGCGCCGGCAGCGGCGTTGGGCGATTCGTTGGTGACTTGCGCGAAGCTTCGGAATCCCGGGGGAATCGGCCTGCCCTCGGCTTTGTGGTTGGTGCCTGGTGCTTGGTTCTGGCTGGTGCTTGGGGTTGGGTTCAGGCTGGCTCCTGGATTTTGTTGTTTCTGCCCGCGGCCGGGGATGTGGTTCAGCGGAAGCGGTTGTAGGTTTGGCACCACAAAACGCGGCCTTGGTGGTTGGAACTGCGGGAAATCCGCCGGGTTCGGCGTAGCGTCCTTCTGCTTGGATTGCGGTGCTCGCCGGGCTGCGGCTGCTCGTCTCATTTGAATGAATTCCGCCCTCTTCGGGCAGTTCCGGTCGGTCGAAGGGTGATCCCCATCGCAGTTGCAACACTTGGCAATCAAAACATCCGTGACGCAGCCCTCCGCGTCGTGATTTGCTCCACATTTCTCGCACCGCGGGTTCATGTGGCAGTTTCGTGCCCCGTGTCCAAAGTTGAAGCACTTGGTACATTGGGTCACGTCTCGGTGGATCGGCCGGTACCTTTCCCACTCGACGATCACGTTTGCCACCGCCCGGATGTCCTTGAGATCCCTGAGGCAGGTTGTTCCGTTTTCCAGGTGAACCAGGTAGAGCTGGTCCCTGAACTTGAGGTCCTTCTGCTTGCGCCGGATCTTGTGGATCGCTTCGACCTTCAGACCCAGCTGGGTCAGGTACTCGTTCAGCTCGTCGGTTCCCATGTCATACAGGCCACGCAGAACAACCTTGAAAGGCTTCTTTGCAGGGATGTCATGGGTGAAGTACTGGGCGTTCTTCTGGCGGAGGTATTCCTCCACCGCGTTGAAGTGTTGCTGGGAAGGCACGATCACCTTGTACCCCTCGGTGCACAGCTTGATTGAGGCCTTCAGCCCCCGTTTGATCAAGACGTCCAGTTCAGCCTTCAGGTCACCGTTGACTCCGCGCACGTAAAATGGTGGCATTTTCTCCTTCTTTTCCACCTCCGGCATCGCCAGAGGAGCGTATTTGTTGGACGCCAAAAGTGACGACTGTGATCCTGGGTGGGACTGCTTGGCATTCTTGCCCGCGGAGCCCGCGCCCCGTTCCTGCTTCCGCTTCATGTACGGCGTGTACCGCGACAACTTGCAAAGTTAACCAAAACGAAAACGGGTAAAAAAGAACTCCTTCCTCTTCAGAGGTTAGAAACGGAATGATGTGTGAAAATGTAGAACTATCAATTTGTTTTATAAAATTACCCCCACCCTTTTTTGCGGCGTCGTTTCTGTCGTTTTCGTTCTCTTCTCCCTCTCCAGCAGTATGTGCTGCTCTGTGATTGGTTGATGCGTGCGAGGAAAAGTTATAAAACAAATTTTCAGCTGTCAGAAATTTTTATTCTCTAGTCGTCTTTCCAATCGTCAACAACTCGTCGAACGTCAACGATGGCTCGTACCAAGCAAACTGCCCGAAAGTCCACCGGTGGCAAGGCCCCGCGGAAGCAGCTGGCCACCAAGGCCGCTCGTAAGAGTGCGCCGTCCTCGGGAGGAGTGAAGAAGCCCCATCGGTTCCGGTCGGGAACGGTGGCCCTGCGGGAGATTCGCCGCTATCAGAAGTCCACAGATCTGCTGCTGCGGAAGGCGCCCTTCCAGCGGCTAGTGCGTGAGGTGGCCCAGGATTTCAAGACGGACCTTCGCTTCCAGAGTTCGGCCGTGATGGCGCTGCAGGAGGCCTGCGAAGCGTACCTGGTCGGGCTGTTCGAGGACACCAATCTGTGCGCGATTCACGCCAAGCGGGTCACGATCATGCCCAAGGATATCCAGCTAGCTCGTCGTGTTCGTGGAGAACGTAATTGAGCTGTGAGAGCTGCATATCGAACCAAAATCGGCCCTTTTCAGGGCCACTAATTTATCTCGAAAGAGTTATTCTCGTAAAACAATTCATAAAGTACGTCATATTCAAATCAACATAAATATATTCCCATTCCAGTTTGACAGCTTGCTCAGAGCAGACGTGTGTCCTTTGAGCGCGTTTTTGACGGTGTTTTTGACATAGGACTATGTCTTTACTTACTATATTGGGGGGCCAGTTCAGAAATTCGATCCAAAGCGTCACTTTTAAGCGTTAAAAAAGGGGACATTTTGAACGCTTATATCTTTTTTCCCTGTGAATCAATCCAGATGGTTGGACCACCAATCGAAAGAGGAAGACTTCAGCTATTGTTTAACTACATAGATAGTCTGACTAAACATAGTTAAAGCACTTAAAACATGCAATCAAAATGAGTAATTTTTCAGTACAAATCGGACAGATGACCAATCAGAGCGAGCGTATGCATTCGAGACCGCGCCTCTTTTGTGCCGTTCTCCGGCTGTGCCGCTATTTAAGCAGAAAATTTCGCAAAAGCAAGTCACTTTGGAACGAGCACTCGAACTGTGCACGTCGGGCCGGCGCGGAGCAGCAGCAGCAGCGGCCAATAGAAGAAGAGGACCAGCAACCAGAAGGAAGAACCACCGGCAGCAGAAGGAGGAAATTCGAGCGAAGCGGACGGCGTGGAAGTCGCTATGATGCGGCGGTTCTCATGAAAAATGGCCAATTCGACAGTTGTGGCCAAAACCAGAAGTGGCCGATGCCCTCAAAGAAGGTTCCCCCGGGGCCTGGGGGGACATTTACAGAAACATACGAGTTGTGGCAATATGGGTATCAAAATTCATGGTTTTTGATACTGAACATAATAATGGTCATTTCGACAGTAGTGGCCACAACCTGGAGTGGCCGGTGCCCTCAAAGAAGGTTCCCCCGGGGCCTGGGGGGACATTTACAGAAACATACGAGTTGTGGCAATATGGGTATCAAAATTCATGGTTTTTTATACTGAACATAATAATGGCCATTTCGACAGTAGTGGCCACAACCTGGAGTGGCCGGTGCCCTCAAAGAAGGTTCCCCCGGGGCCTGGGGGGACATTTACAGAAACATACGAGTTGTGGCAATATGGGTATCAAAATTCATGGTTTTTTATACTGAACATAATAATGGCCATTTCGACAGTAGTTGCCACAACCTGGAGTGACCGGTGCCTTCAAAGAAGGTTCCCCCGGGGCCTGGGGGGACATTTACAGAAACATACGAGTTGTGGCAATATGGGTATCAAAATTCATGGTTTTTGATACTGAACATAATAATGGCCATTTCGACAGTAGTGGCCACAACCTGGAGTGGCCGGTGCCCTCAAAGAAGGTTCCTCCGGGGCCTGGGGGGACATTTACAGAAACATACGAGTTGTGGCAATATGGGTATCAAAATTCATGGTTTTTGATACTGAACATAATAATGGCCATTTTGACAGTAGTGGCCACAACCTGGAGTGGCCGGTGCCCTCAAAGAAGGTTCCTCCGGGGCCTGGGGGGACATTTACAGAAACATACGAGTTGTGGCAATATGGGTATCAAAATTCATTGTTTTTGATACTGAACATAATAATGGCCATTTCGACTGTAGTGGCCGGTGCCCTCAAAGAAGGTTCCTCCGGGGCCTGGGGGGACATTTACAGAAACATACGAGTTGTGGCAATATGGGTATCAAAATTCATGGTTTTTGATACTGAACATAATAATGGTCATTTCGACAGTAGTGGCCACAACCTGGAGTGGCCGGTGCCCTCAAAGAAGGTTCCCCCGGGGCCTGGGGGGACATTTACAGAAACATACGAGTTGTGGCAATATGGGTATCAAAATTCATGGTTTTTTATACTGAACATAATAATGGCCATTTCGACAGTAGTGGCCACAACCTGGAGTGGCCGGTGCCCTCAAAGAAGGTTCCTCCGGGGCCTGGGGGGACATTTACAGAAACATACGAGTTGTGGCAATATGGGTATCAAAATTCATGGTTTTTGATACTGAACATAATAATGGCCATTTTGACAGTAGTGGCCACAACCTGGAGTGGCCGGTGCCCTCAAAGAAGGTTCCTCCGGGGCCTGGGGGGACATTTACAGAAACATACGAGTTGTGGCAATATGGGTATCAAAATTCATTGTTTTTGATACTGAACATAATAATGGCCATTTCGACTGTAGTGGCCGGTGCCCTCAAAGAAGGTTCCTCCGGGGCCTGGGGGGACATTTACAGAAACATACGAGTTGTGGCAATATGGGTATCAAAATTCATTGTTTTTGATACTGAACATAATAATGGCCATTTCGACTGTAGTGGCCGGTGCCCTCAAAGAAGGTTCCTCCGGGGCCTGGGGGGACATTTACAGAAACATACGAGTTGTGGCAATATGGGTATCAAAATTCATGGTTTTTGATACTGAACATAATAATGGTCATTTCGACAGTAGTGGCCACAACCTGGAGTGGCCGGTGCCCTCAAAGAAGGTTCCCCCGGGGCCTGGGGGGACATTTACAGAAACATACGAGTTGTGGCAATATGGGTAT
Source organism: Culex pipiens pallens (assembly GCF_016801865.2). Taxonomy (NCBI): domain Eukaryota; kingdom Metazoa; phylum Arthropoda; class Insecta; order Diptera; family Culicidae; genus Culex; species Culex pipiens. Next base: position 199,517,303 of record NC_068938.1, on the reverse strand, counting down.
CAAAATTCATGGTTTTTTATACTGAACATAATAATGGCCATTTCGACAGTAGTGGCCACAACCTGGAGTGGCCGGTGCCCTCAAAGAAGGTTCCCCCGGGGCCTGGGGGGACATTTACAGAAACATACGAGTTGTGGCAATATGGGTATCAAAATTCATGGTTTTTTATACTGAACATAATAATGGCCATTTCGACAGTAGTTGCCACAACCTGGAGTGACCGGTGCCTTCAAAGAAGGTTCCCCCGGGGCCTGGGGGGACATTTACAGAAACATACGAGTTGTGGCAATATGGGTATCAAAATTCATGGTTTTTGATACTGAACATAATAATGGCCATTTCGACAGTAGTGGCCACAACCTGGAGTGGCCGGTGCCCTCAAAGAAGGTTCCTCCGGGGCCTGGGGGGACATTTACAGAAACATACGAGTTGTGGCAATATGGGTATCAAAATTCATGGTTTTTGATACTGAACATAATAATGGCCATTTTGACAGTAGTGGCCACAACCTGGAGTGGCCGGTGTCCTCAAAGAAGGTTCCCCCGGGGCCTGGGGGGACATTTACAGAAACATACGAGTTGTGGCAATATGGGTATCAAAATTCATGGTTTTTTATACTGAACATAATAATGGCCATTTCGACAGTAGTTGCCACAACCTGGAGTGACCGGTGCCTTCAAAGAAGGTTCCCCCGGGGCCTGGGGGGACATTTACAGAAACATACGAGTTGTGGCAATATGGGTATCAAAATTCATGGTTTTTTATACTGAACATAATAATGGCCATTTCGACAGTAGTGGCCACAACCTGGAGTGGCCGGTGCCCTCAAAGAAGGTTCCCCCGGGGCCTGGGGGGACATTTACAGAAACATACGAGTTGTGGCAATATGGGTATCAAAATTCATGGTTTTTTATACTGAACATAATAATGGCCATTTCGACAGTAGTTGCCACAACCTGGAGTGACCGGTGCCTTCAAAGAAGGTTCCCCCGGGGCCTGGGGGGACATTTACAGAAACATACGAGTTGTGGCAATATGGGTATCAAAATTCATGGTTTTTGATACTGAACATAATAATGGCCATTTCGACAGTAGTGGCCACAACCTGGAGTGGCCGGTGCCCTCAAAGAAGGTTCCTCCGGGGCCTGGGGGGACATTTACAGAAACATACGAGTTGTGGCAATATGGGTATCAAAATTCATGGTTTTTGATACTGAACATAATAATGGCCATTTTGACAGTAGTGGCCACAACCTGGAGTGGCCGGTGCCCTCAAAGAAGGTTCCTCCGGGGCCTGGGGGGACATTTACAGAAACATACGAGTTGTGGCAATATGGGTATCAAAATTCATTGTTTTTGATACTGAACATAATAATGGCCATTTCGACTGTAGTGGCCGGTGCCCTCAAAGAAGGTTCCTCCGGGGCCTGGGGGGACATTTACAGAAACATACGAGTTGTGGCAATATGGGTATCAAAATTCATGGTTTTTGATACTGAACATAATAATGGTCATTTCGACAGTAGTGGCCACAACCTGGAGTGGCCGGTGCCCTCAAAGAAGGTTCCCCCGGGGCCTGGGGGGACATTTACAGAAACATACGAGTTGTGGCAATATGGGTATCAAAATTCATGGTTTTTTATACTGAACATAATAATGGCCATTTCGACAGTAGTGGCCACAACCTGGAGTGGCCGGTGCCCTCAAAGAAGGTTCCTCCGGGGCCTGGGGGGACATTTACAGAAACATACGAGTTGTGGCAATATGGGTATCAAAATTCATGGTTTTTGATACTGAACATAATAATGGCCATTTTGACAGTAGTGGCCACAACCTGGAGTGGCCGGTGCCCTCAAAGAAGGTTCCTCCGGGGCCTGGGGGGACATTTACAGAAACATACGAGTTGTGGCAATATGGGTATCAAAATTCATTGTTTTTGATACTGAACATAATAATGGCCATTTCGACTGTAGTGGCCGGTGCCCTCAAAGAAGGTTCCTCCGGGGCCTGGGGGGACATTTACAGAAACATACGAGTTGTGGCAATATGGGTATCAAAATTCATTGTTTTTGATACTGAACATAATAATGGCCATTTCGACTGTAGTGGCCGGTGCCCTCAAAGAAGGTTCCTCCGGGGCCTGGGGGGACATTTACAGAAACATACGAGTTGTGGCAATATGGGTATCAAAATTCATGGTTTTTGATACTGAACATAATAATGGTCATTTCGACAGTAGTGGCCACAACCTGGAGTGGCCGGTGCCCTCAAAGAAGGTTCCCCCGGGGCCTGGGGGGACATTTACAGAAACATACGAGTTGTGGCAATATGGGTATCAAAATTCATGGTTTTTTATACTGAACATAATAATGGCCATTTCGACAGTAGTGGCCACAACCTGGAGTGGCCGGTGCCCTCAAAGAAGGTTCCCCCGGGGCCTGGGGGGACATTTACAGAAACATACGAGTTGTGGCAATATGGGTATCAAAATTCATGGTTTTTTATACTGAACATAATAATGGCCATTTCGACAGTAGTTGCCACAACCTGGAGTGACCGGTGCCTTCAAAGAAGGTTCCCCCGGGGCCTGGGGGGACATTTACAGAAACATACGAGTTGTGGCAATATGGGTATCAAAATTCATGGTTTTTGATACTGAACATAATAATGGCCATTTCGACAGTAGTGGCCACAACCTGGAGTGGCCGGTGCCCTCAAAGAAGGTTCCTCCGGGGCCTGGGGGGACATTTACAGAAACATACGAGTTGTGGCAATATGGGTATCAAAATTCATGGTTTTTGATACTGAACATAATAATGGCCATTTTGACAGTAGTGGCCACAACCTGGAGTGGCCGGTGTCCTCAAAGAAGGTTCCCCCGGGGCCTGGGGGGACATTTACAGAAACATACGAGTTGTGGCAATATGGGTATCAAAATTCATGGTTTTTTATACTGAACATAATAATGGCCATTTCGACAGTAGTTGCCACAACCTGGAGTGACCGGTGCCTTCAAAGAAGGTTCCCCCGGGGCCTGGGGGGACATTTACAGAAACATACGAGTTGTGGCAATATGGGTATCAAAATTCATGGTTTTTGATACTGAACATAATAATGGCCATTTCGACAGTAGTGGCCACAACCTGGAGTGGCCGGTGCCCTCAAAGAAGGTTCCTCCGGGGCCTGGGGGGACATTTACAGAAACATACGAGTTGTGGCAATATGGGTATCAAAATTCATGGTTTTTGATACTGAACATAATAATGGCCATTTTGACAGTAGTGGCCACAACCTGGAGTGGCCGGTGTCCTCAAAGAAGGTTCCCCCGGGGCCTGGGGGGACATTTACAGAAACATACGAGTTGTGGCAATATGGGTATCAAAATTCATTGTTTTTGATACTGAACATAATAATGGCCATTTCGACTGTAGTGGCCGGTGCCCTCAAAGAAGGTTCCTTCGGGGCCTGGGGGGACATTTACAGAAACATACGAGTTGTGGCAATATGGGTATCAAAATTCATGGTTTTTTATACTGAACATAATGGCCATTTCGACAGTAGTGGCCACAACCTGGAGTGGCCGGTGCCCTCAAAGAAGGTTCCCCCGGGGCCTGGGGGGACATTTACAGAAACATACGAGTTGTGGCAATATGGGTATCAAAATTCATTGTTTTTGATATTGTACATGAAAATTGACATTCCGACAGTAGTGGCCACAACCTTGAGTGACCGGTGATCTCAAAGCAGGTTTCCCCGGGGCCCGGAGGGTCTTTAACAGAACCATACGAGTTGTGGCAATATGGATATCAAAATTCATGGTTTTTGATACTGAACATGAAAATTGACATTTCGACCGTAGTGGCCACATCCTGGAGTTGCCGGTGCCCTCATAGAAGGTTCACCTTGGGAGAACATTTATGACAATTTTGCCGACAAATCTATGAAACAAAATAAAATATTTCAGATTTCACTAGCAATCCAAAAACACATTCAAATTGTTTGGTCCTATGTCTTTCGGTTATGTCTCTGACATACCATCTTGAACTTTTTTTTTAACTTTCGCCGACGGCCATGGCGGCGGCCGCGACGGCGGAGAGTGAGTGGACGGAGCATAGAACCGAGGATGGAAGGCCGTTCTACTGGAACGCGGCCATGAAGAAAAGTGTGTGGGAGAAACCGGACGGGTTCCAACCCAAAACGCAGGCGGCGACGGGCATGGAGGTGGAAGACTCCGAAGGAGGAGGAGAGGACGGGGGCGAATTTCGTCCCGTGATCAAGGTTCGGCGCAGGAAGGCTAACGAGGAGATCAACGTCGGCGATGGCCAGGAAGTGGAGAAACTGCTCAGCAACAACAAGTTCAGCCCGCTAGCGGAGAAGAGCAACAACAACAACAATGCGAACCCAGCAGCAGAAAAAACCACCCCCGTGGTTCCAGCACCCGGCAAGTCGGCCGGGGAGAAGAAGCAGCCGCCGCTGGTGGTGAAAGAAACGAGCTTCGCCCGCCTTGCGAAGGTGATGTCGACATGTGATGTCCAGCCGGAACACAAACTGACGCGGTACGGCACCAAAATTACGTGCTTCTCGAGCGACGACTTCGACACGGTGCAAGCCCACCTGAAGAAGAACAAGGTGCAGTTCTACACGCACGGAAAGCGCAGTGCGAGACCGCACCGGGTAGTAATGCGAGGTCTCCCGAACGCGGAACCGGATTACGTCAAGGAGCTGCTCAAGACGGAACATCAACTGGACGCCTTGGCAGTACACGCCATCAGGCGGAAGCAGCAGCTTCCCGCCATCGATGAGACGCCTTTCATCGTGCTCTTCCCCAAGGGTCACACCAGTCTGAAGGAGTTGAGTAGCAAGGTAAAGAAAGTGGGACCAGTCGTCGTCCGGTGGGTGGCCTACCGGAACAAAGAACCGCACGTGACCCAGTGCAAGAACTGCTTGCAGTTCGGTCACGGAACCAGTAACTGCCATCTCAAGCCCAGGTGCAGCAGCTGTGGGGGTGCTCACAGCACGGAAAAGTGCAAAGCTGAAGAAACGGAAGCCAAGAAGTGTGTCAACTGCTCTGGATCTCACGAGGGTCTGGACCGCAGCTGTCCCAAACGTGCGCAGTTCATCCAGTCGAGGCAGCAGGCGTCTACGCCGAAGCCGCCAGCATGGAAGAAGGACAAACAGACTCCGGCAGGAGCCGCGTTTACCGCGGCGGATTTTCCTCCGCTACCTGGAGCGGTGCCGTCCGTCGGGACGGAAGAAAAACATCCTCGTCCCGCAGGAAGAAGTCGAGAAGATACTGGCGCCGGCGCCGGTGCAACCCCGAAGGAGCAACAAGGCGAACGGAAGCTGTACAGCGAGTCGGAGCTGTGGGCCATTTACCGAGAATACCGAGTACGCTTGAGGCAGTGCAAGACACCTGAGGAACAGATTGATGTGATCGCACACTTGCTGACACATGGCACGAGCAAATGATCATCTAATTCAGTTACGGTTTTTTTTTTCTTTTCTTTTATTATTTTTTGTACTATTGATCCTCGGTCCTAACCTGGTCACAGCACCTAAAAGGACCTAATAAAAATAAGTTATGAACAAAAAAAAAAATAAATATATTCCCCCCTCCTCCCTTCACAAACTTTCTGTCACTGTCACTGTCAAATTTGCTCAGACCCCCCCCCTCTTCCCCCATAGAGCTTTATGACGTTTCGCGTACGCACACTAGCGCACCATCTGATTTTGCTGGCCGGACAAAATTTAACCTCAATCTTTTTTGTGTACGTACACGCAATACATGCGCACGTAGAGACCTCTATAGAGCTTTATGACGTTTCGCGTACGCACACTAGCGCACCATTTGGTTTTGCTGGCTGACAAAATTTAACCTCACTTTATTTTCGTGTACGTACACGCAATACATACGCACGTAGAATGCTCTATCGAGAAATTAAAAGTGAGAGTGCGCGTGCAACATAGAGTTAAATTTTTCAAAGTGTCATGGTAAGCTTCACAGCAACTTCATAGAAAGTTTAACTCCATGTTGCACACACTCTCACTTTTAATTTCTCGATAGAGCGTGAAAAACTTCATGACTGACGCTTAATGAGAAATAGACGTGAACGGGTGTGTACGTGTGTATGTATTAAATTCATCGAGAAAATAAAGGTATGTAAGAGTGTGTGCAACATGGAGTTAAACTTTCTGTACAGTTGCTGTGAAGGTTCCCATGACACTTCGAAAAGTCTAACTCCATATTGCACGGATACACTCTCACTTTTAATTTCTCGATTATGTAAACAAAGCTTAAAGCTGTGTTCACAATTGGTGAGAACACCAGTCTAGGAAAATTTCAAATTTGCAAGCCAAGCCCGAGAGCGTGAAGAAAAGAAATCGCTCCCTCTCCTTCCCAGTCACAACTTTCTAGCAGAACTGGATATTACAGCATTCTATCAGAAATGTTCCATCGTTCTAGCAGAATTCTGCTAGAATATTTCGTGACTGGGTTTGCTCTGCTGTCCGTAGAGAAGGGATATTTCTTGCCTCCTTTCCTTTTGAGCTTCGTACTGGGCCTAAACTATCAGAGAAGCTAAACCCGTAACGCTTCGGCGATTTTTTGTTGATTTACGTGGCCATAATTAATATAATTACAAATTTATGGTTTCGGATTCAATAACCTTCATGTTATCACTCAAAACTACGATATTAAACTAGTTAAATTATGCAACCAGATTTGATTGAATTCAATTTGTTTATTGTGATGTCAGTATCATTTCAGAGTAAGATTAAGATGTAAGTTCTTGAAAGAGCCGAACCGCTTGCGATCGTTGGTTCAAAATAAGTTGCCACCAATCTGCTGCACCTTGGCCCGGTTGCGCTTTGCGTTCTCCGCACAAACCTCATCGAACAGCTTGTCGTAGTAAATCTTCACCGTCTCTCCGAACAGCTTTCCCGGGTGATGGCCGTCACGTGCGAGTATCTGAACCAGCCGTTGAAATTTGATCAAATCTTGCGTTTCGCCTCCACCGATCCATTCGCGCATTGCCTCCGATGACAATATACGTTTTTTCTCACGCGCGTTGCGCCACTTGGCCCCTTCCGGTCCACGATCGCACACCACGCACTTGCAGTCGAAATCCAACGTGCTGCCATCGTGTTCATCCCACCAGGCGGGAGCATAGCTGGTGAGAATCTGGTCACCCTTTTGGATGGGACGTAGCACGATGATTTTGATTCTTCCGGAATTGACCACGGAGATCACGTTGGGGTCACACGAGTGGTTGATGAGAGACGCGACGGGGGGCAGTGCTGCCAAAAATCCAGCATCTCCGTTTTCTCTACCAAGAAGCAGCGATGAGGTCGCGCGACCGTGAATCAAGAGGCAGCGAAGCATGAAATTGCGCTGAGCTTCGGTACGGAAGATCGATTGAACCAGCGGGTTCTTCATGAAGACCAAGTAGAAAGCCGTCGCGCTCAGCTTCAAGTTGTGTTCAAGATTGGAGTTGTTGCGATTTGGTTTGGCCTGATGCAACACCTTGAACACATCCAACGGATTTGGATGGGTGAAGTCCAGCTCGAGGGGGTTGGAACCGACGGCAGCATTCGGTAGGCAGTACTTCATCATTTGGTCGATGTTGTCGTTGAATGCCGTAAGCCCGTAAAAGAACAGCCTTGGCATCATCATCATATTATCACTGGCCACATTCAGCAGCTTTGTGACCACGCTGCATTCGAACCGGTGCGTAATCCGTAAATCTTCCTCGCGACACTTCTCGCCACAGTACATGACCGCGAAGCAAAGCGAGCACGGAATCAAACTGTTTAGAAAAGCGGATCCACAATGGGCACACTCAACGAAGCTCCGTACAAACGACAGTGAACAGAGATCGCTCTTCTCATCCAGAATAACGTCTCCGGTTTTGAAGTCGCGCTCGGCCACCAGACCACGACCCATATCTCCGAACTCCTTCATGCGGATGCCCTTGGCCATGAAGGGTATCTTGGGATTAACATCAACGTTGATGTCCACGACCGGGAGTGGGACAGTGCCTTTCGAGTGTCCACCGGCGAGGCGTTCCTTGCAGTTGGCCTCTCGTGCCAACAGCTTTGGCAGCAGCCTTTCCGGATAGTTGCTCTTTCTGGCCAGATCGATGTTGTACAACGCAACCTCGTACTCTCCCAATTCGTAGTAGATGGCGGATCTGAAAAGAATTTTCATGATCATCTCAATCTTGACATTTATAACAATCGAACCAGTCTTACCGATTGGCGTAGCCGATTCTCAGGTGTTCCGAAAGGTTCTCCGCGAAGCAAATGCTCCGATTGTACGACCACAGCGCGTCGTCGAACCGTTTTTCCAAGTAGGCAAAATTGCCAACTTTGCGATGGTAAACGGCCTTGGCGTTATCCTTGCCAACCTCTGTTGTACTAAGCAGCGGGTCATAGCGCGCCACAAACTCCCGGTACACCGAAATGTCCGCGTTCCGCCGGTGGCGCGGCATCTCCAAATTCCACCGATCTTGGATAGCCTTGAACGGGAAGTTTGGGAGCGTCATCGAATTATTTGTTGCCGCTGGTTGAAAACGTAATGGAACCATTTAAAATTTTAATATTTTGCCTATTTGTGTAATCATTTAAAAGAAAATTACTAACAGTTAACTTACTGGAACCGACAGTGAATCGAGAGATTTATTGACGTAGACTTACGTCTTTGTCGAAGGTACTGGGGTGCCATTTCAAAAAACCCGGGCCGAAGGCCCTGGATTACTGCGTCATCCGTCAAACGCTTATATCTTCCTTCCCTCTAATCGAATCGACACGATTTATGTTCCATTCGATTCGAAAATTATTCAGCAATTTGCTATAAAACTTTCATTGTTGGCAAAATAGTTTAACTATTGAAACAATTGAATGTTTTAAAATGTTTTCAAAATGCAGAGATTTTGCAAGCAAAATGAGCGCTTCCCACTCACGGACGGGAATGTCAAGTACCTATTTTGAGGGGAAAATCATCCGAGCAACGCGACCGAGTGTCGGTCGCGAAAAAGGAGGGGAAGTAGCCGGCCGAAAGGCTATATAAGAACGCGCGCCAGAGCCCATTCTATCATCCCACATTCCTACTGTGACTGTTGAAGTATTAACATCGAATCCGCTACCCTGAAGCAACATTCACATTCAGTCTCTAGACGCTGACGTGGAAAGAGCTCGCTGACAACAAGGAAAGTTTTGGAGGAAAAGAAGTCGGAAGCTAAACCGATGACGAAGAAGAGGAGGGGCAGCCCCCTTCCCGGCCCGCCGGGTGACCCCCTGCTGGCGAAAAATCCGTTCGCACCGCTCGCCAACCCTGGACCGGCACCGGCGGCAACCGTTCCGCGGAAGGAGAAGCTCCCGCCTTTTTTTGTGAGGTCGATTGAGGGCAACCTCAAGGCCGACCTCGACGCGTTGATCAAACGTGGCCTCAAGGCCACCATGAAACTGTGCACGGATGGGTACAAAATCATCGTGCCGTCGAAGCCCCACTTCAACGCGGTGTTGGAGTACCTCCGGCAGAAGAAAGCTGCGTTCTTCACGCATGACATCCCGGCGGACAAGCCGTTCAAAGTGGTCCTGCGGGGCCTCTACGAGATGCAGGAAGGAGAACTCACCGACTACCTCTCCGACTGTGGCCTGAAGGTTGTCGCGGTCCACAAGATCCGCCGAAAGGAGACCAACACCAAGTTCCGCGACCAACTCTACCTCCTCCACCTGGAGAAGGGGAGCACGACGCTGAAGGACCTCAAGCAAATCAAGGCCGTCGCAAACGTGGTGGTCGAGTGGGAGCAGTATCGCCCGGTCCATCGGGATGTTACGCAGTGCTGGAAGTGCCTGAACTTCGGCCATGGAGGCCGAAACTGCTTTCTCGCCTCGCGCTGTCCGAACTGTGGTGAAAACCACGACCAAGCCCAGTGTGCCGCTGAAATCCTGGTGGCCAAGTGTTGCAACTGCGGTGGTGATCATCCGTCGACCGATCGTGCCTGCCCCAAGCGTGCTGAATTTATTCAGTTCCGGAAGAACGTGGCTGCCCGGAAGAACAACGGTCGTCCGAAGCCAACCCCAATCAACCAGGAGAGCTTTCCAGCTCTTCCCAACCGCAACAGAGTTCCGAATCTCGAGCCAATTCCGCTTCCGGGCCTGCGGCCTAAGCCAGCTCCGAATCCGGTTCCCCCCGGCTTCCAGAGATTTGACCCAACTCCAGGAGTCAAGCCAAACCCGCCCGGCGATGGCCCCAGACCGAGAACCAAACTGCTCACCGCGGCTGAGCTCCTCAACACCTTCAAGATCATGTATGCCAAGCTCATGCAATGCCAAACAGTCGAGGAACAGAGTATGGCGGTCCTCGAGTTCACCTATCAAATCGTTTATGGATAATTACACCCCAACCCGCATCCTCATCTGGAACTCCTGCTCTATTGGCAGGAAAACATTGGAACTAAGCGACTTTCTTCGATCAAACAACATTGAAGTCGCTGCCATTTCGGAAACACACCTTAAGCCGGGGGATAAAGTCTGGGTGCCAGACTACGTTCCGGTTACACTCGAGAGAACGCGTTGCAAAAAGGGCGGCGTCGCTGTCCTGGTGCATCACCTGGTCCACTTCCGGGTCCTACCCAGTCTACAGACTAAGTTCATTGAGGCGGTCGGCGTTGAGGTCGACACCTCGTCGGGCCCTGTCGCAGTCGTGGCTGTTTACTGCCCCAAGCAATGTCGGATCGTTGACGGATCGCTGGCCGACTACAAGAACGACCTACTCAAGCTGACGCGTCGCTTTCCACGATTCATCATCGCCGGCGACCTCAACGCCCGGCACTCGCTCTGGGGCAATCCAAGCAACAACAGGAACGGGAACGTACTTGCGGAGGATCTTCAAGCTGGCCATTACGTCGTCCTGCATCCGGAGAGCCCGACGTTCTTCTCTCGCGCTGGCGTCGGTTCAACTCTGGACATCGCCCTCACGAACTTGTCGGAGTTTTGCACACCACTCCAAGCTCTCACCGAACTCTCCTCGGATCATCTACCGGTGATCTTCAACCTGGAGGCCAGAGTCAACGAGAGGCAGCGTCTGAGGAGGCACAACTACCATCGCGCCAACTGGATTCGTTTCAAGCAGTTTGTCGACGACCGGGTGGAGGAGAACCCGGTGCTAGACTCGAAGGAAGCCATCGACCGTGCCCTGCTTGTTCTCGAGGACTCCTTGAACGAGGCCAAGGACCTGTTCATCCCTACGGCCGAGGTTTCAAGTAAGTTTGTGAACATTGACCCTGAAACCAAGAGAATCATGTCCCTCAGAAACGCGGTTAGGAGGCAGTACCAAAGAACTGGGAACCCAGGTAGGAAGGCTCTTTTCAAGAAGTTGAATAAGATCGTCTCGGTCAGGGTAGAAAAGTTCAGGAACCGGCAGTTTTCAAAACACCTCAAGTCCATCCCACCCTACTCTAAGCCCTTCTGGCGCCTAACTAAGATCTTGAAAACAAAACCCAAACCAATCCCGCCCCTGAAATCCGATGACCTTGCCGTCACGCCCGTTGAAAAAGCCAACCTTATCGCGGGTCACTTCCTGACCTCGCATAACCTGGGACGTGACATCGTAAGCCCAATGGAGGGTCCCGTGCTTGAGAGTATCCACCAACTTGCTCACACGCCGTGGGTGCTGCCGGACGACCAAAAGATCACGCTGGAGGAACTCTCCGGCTGGCTGAAGGGACTGAAGAACATGAAGGCACCGGGCTTCGATGGGATCTTCAACATCGTACTGAAACACCTGGGGGAAAAAGCGCGAACCCTTCTTGTGGCCATCTTCAACCGCTGCCTGGAGCTGGGATACTTCCCGACTGCCTGGAAGCGGGCCAAAGTAGTACCAATACTCAAGCCCGGCAAGGATCCGTCCAGCCCGACCAGCTATCGGCCCATCAGCTTGTTGTCTTCCCTAAGCAAGCTGTTTGAGAAGCTGATCTACCGCCGCCTCCTTGCCCACGTCGAGGAAAACAACATCCTGCTGGACGAGCAGTTCGGCTTCCGCCGGGGCCATTCGACAGTCCACCAGCTGCAGAGAGTCACCAAAATGATCCATCGCGCCAAGTCCGTTTCGAAAACCACCGTAATGGCGCTGATGGACATAGAGAAGGCGTTCGACAACGTGTGGCACGACGGTCTGGTACACAAGCTGATGCAGTTCAACGTTCCCACCTACCTGGTGCAGGTGATCTCCGACTACCTGGATAGGAGAACCGCCCAAGTCAACATCGGAAGCTCTGTATCAGACCCGTACGATTGCCCAGCTGGAGTTCCTCAAGGCAGCATCCTGGGCCCGCTGCTCTACAACCTGGACACTTCCGACATTCCACCTCTGCCCGGCGGCGGCACGCTTTCCCTTTTCGCCGATGATTCGGCCATCAGCTACGAGGGGCGGAACATCCGACATCTCGTCTCCAAACTCCAGAATGGCCTGGATGTCTACACGCGGTATCTCTCCGACTGGAAGATTTGCGTGAACGCGGCGAAAACGCAAGCAATCGTGTTTCCCCACCGCAACACGGATCGGCTCAAACCAACTACAAAGCTGAAGGTGCTTGGAACGGAGGTGGACTGGTCGCAGGTCGTTCGGTATCTCGGACTGCTGATCGACTCCAAGCTGCTGTTTCGGTACCACCTCGACGACAGAATCATCAAGGGCATCGCGATGCTCAAGAAGCTGTACCCGATCATTAACCGTCGGTCGAAAGCATCGCTGAAGAACAAGCTGGCAGTCTACAAGATGGTGGTGGCTCCGATGCTGCTGTACGGTTCCCCGGTCTGGCAGGGGTGTGCCATGACCCACCGGAAGAAGCTGCAGGTGATCCAGAACAAGTTCCTGCGACTGATTCTGAACCAGCCCTGGAGAACAAGGTCCTCTGACCTCCATCGGCTCGCTAGTATCGAACCTGTCGACGCTAGGCTGGCTTCACTGGCCGAGAAGCATCGGAACAGGGCGTTGGTGTCGGAGCACGGGTCAATCCGCGGATTGTATCCCTGAGTGAGTGTGATAGAGTGTTTGAGAGTGTGTTAGTTTTAAGACAGCGTGCTTTTTAATTAAGCTAGGTAGGATATTTAATAATTTAACACTCGGCAAATTTTTTTTTGCACCATGTAGACTAGAGAAATCTTGAGCATTCCGGTTCATTTTGAGCACCACAACGCACCTAAGACTGAAAAGCAAAATTTGCTGAATCCCTTTAAATGTAAAAAAAAAAAATCCCTGGACTGGCGGCAAAATAAAACAAATTTTATTTAACGAAAAACGCCCATTCTATCATTCACGTCTCAGACGTCGGACCGACAGCAACAGCAGCAGCAGCAGCAGGAAAGCTCTGCCCAGAGCAGCAGCAGCAGGAGAGAGACCAGAGCAGCAGCAGCAGGAGAGAGGGACCAGAACTGGAAAAGAAGCGCGCATCGCCTTCTCGTCGTCACCGTCAGCCAGTTGCCTCTCGATGGCCGGACCGTTTGGATCTTTCGTGGTTGCCGTGGTTCGGAGTTGCCTCACTCCCCGTCCCTCGTCCCACCCGGGACGAGGCATCAATGAGATGAGGCGCGCGCCTGCTGCCTTCCTCTGAAGAGCCTCTCGTGGGTCAAGCCGTGGTTGTGAAACAATCAAGACATCCAACTAGCTCGTCGCAGTCGCGGCGAGCGCTTCTGAAATTACGTCGTGTCCAATTCCAAACTGTTGAAAGAGTTGCCCTCATCCCTCGTTCCACCCGGGACGAGGCAGCGAGCTAATTTCAATTTAAATTTCAGGAACAAATTTTGGTCTTCGGGGGCGACGGAATGCACAGCTTTCTTAGGCTGCTCTCGCAGCAAGCCGTGGTTGTGAAACAATCAGGTAGGGGATGAAGACTTGCCAACTCTTCGGAGTTGCCTCACTCCCCGTCTCTCGTCCCACCCGTGATGAGTCGGTGAAATGCCTTTCAGTAACTAGTGTTGGTCTTCGGGGGTGACGGATTGCACAGCTTTCTGAACCCCTCTCTCCCCCACATTATGGTACCAAACTTTCATTCGGTTCGCGAAAAAATCGTTTTTCGTTTTTCTCTCCATTAGATGTTTCCATTGTTTAAATAAGGCTTTCTAGTCAAAGATTTACCAACACATTCAAAGTATGGTTACATGACAGTTGAGTTGACTGGAGTGTTTAAGTTCTGTTTTGTCGGGGGGTCCATCTCCCATTTACGATCTTATTCCGTTAATGTATTTCAAGTATCTAGCTAATTCTTCAAATTAATATATGGAAAACCCTATGTCCACATATCTAAATTTTACGTAAGTCTACGCCATTCCGGTTATGTCTGTGACATAACTACTTTGACTTTCTTGTTTTACTTTTGGCGCCAAATCTGAGATCGCGTCTTTCGCCGAACTGTAATACACGCATAAATCGAATACAAACATTTCGAATTTCGACACAACTGCACACTAATTAGGTTTTACGCCATGATAATTTTGACAGCTCGTGCCTACACTCAAAACTAAAGTTACCGATTTAAAGGGTTGAAAGTATCCTTTTAAACGGTATTCGAGGTTTACCCTTTGCAGAAATTAAAAAGAGAGATGTGAACCGGTAACATGGAGTAAAACTTTCCCAGCTGTCGTTGAAAACTTCACAGAAGCTTGCCTGAAAATTTAACTCCATGTTGCACTTTTAATTTCTCGATATTGGCCTTTAAAAATTTGTATCGAGCTGTCAAATCGCAACATGGAGTTAATCTTTATGTGCAGTTGCTGTGATGCTTACCAAGGCACAAACTCTCACTTTTAATTTCTCGATAGACTGCAATCTTGGTCCAATTCGAGGTCCAATTCATTTATTAAGATGACAAAAATCATTCTGAAATTTAGAGCAGTTAACAGTTTATCGATCGAATACAGTTAGCCACTGCGTTGTCCGAAGACATCACCTTTAACGCGCAGCAGGTTTTCCTGGCACGGCCCATTGTTCTTTTGTTATTGTTTTGGTTTTAGTGGCACGGAGTCATGCACTCACACTAATAGAGCTATCTAAGCCCGATCTCACACACACTAGCACACCATTTGGTTTTGCTGGCTGACAAAATTTAACCTCACTTTATTTTCGTGTACGTACACGCAATACATACGCACGTAGAATGCTCTATCGAGAAATTAAAAGTGAGAGTGCGCGTGCAACATGGAGTTAAATTTTTCAAAGTGTCATGGTAAGCTTCACAGCAACTTCATAGAAAGTTTAACTCCATGTTGCACACACTCTCACTTTTAATTTCTCGATAGAGCGTGAAAAACTTCATGACTGACGCTTAATGAGAAATAGACGTGAACGGGTGTGTACGTGTGTATGTATCGAGCAATTAAAAGTGCAACATGGATTTAAACTTTCTGTCAAGCTTCTGTGAAGTTTACCATGACAGTTTCGAAAGTTTAACTCCATGTTACCGGCTCACATCTCTCTTTTTAATTTCTCGATTAAATTTATCGAGAAAATAAAGGTATGTAAGAGCAAGGCTGTATATCAAAGGTACTCGTCATCTTGCTTTGCATAGAGTTATCTACGTGCGCATGTATTGCGTGTACGTACACGAAAAAAAGTGAGGTTAAATTTTGTACCAACCAGCAAAACAAATGGTGTGCTAGTGTGTGTGAGATCGGGCTTAGATAGCTCTATTAGTGTGAGTGCATGACTCCGTGCCACTAAAACCAAAACAATAACAAAAGAACAATGGGCCGTGCCAGGAAAACCATAACATAAACAATGTCAGTGTCAGTGGAGTGAGAGAGTCAGAGATAGCGATGATAGGTAGAAAGCCATGATGTAAGAGTGTGTGCAACATGGAGTTAAACTTTCTGTACAGTTGCTGTGAAGGTTCCCATGACACTTCGAAAAGTTTAACTCCATGTTGCACGGATACACTCTCACTTTTAATTTCTCGATTATGTAAACAAAGCTTAAAGCTGTGTTCACAATTGGTGAGAAAACCAGTCTAGGAAAATTTCAAATTTGCAAGCCAAGCCCGAGAGCGTGAAGAAAAGAAATCGCTCCCTCTCCTTCCCAGTCACAACTTTCTAGCAGAACTGGATATTACAGCATTCTATCAGAAATGTTCCATCGTTCTAGCAGAATTCTGCTAGAATATTTCGTGACTGGGTTTGCTCTGCTGTCCGTAGAGAAGGGATATTTCTTGCCTCCTTTCCTTTTGAGCTTCGTACTGGGCCATAGTTATCAGAGAAGCTAAACCCGTTACGCTTCGGCGATTTTTTGGTGATATACGTGGCCATAATTAATATAATTACAAATTTATGGTTTCGGATTCAATAACCTTCATGTTAACACTCAAAACTACGATATTAAACTAGTTAAATTATGCAACCAGATTTGATTGAATTCAATTTGTTTATTGTGATGTCAGTATCATTTCAGAGTAAGATTAAGATGTAAGTTCTTGAAAGAGCCGAACCGCTTGCGATCGTTGGTTCAAAATAAGTTGCCACCAATCTGCTGCACCTTGGCCCGGTTGCGCTTTGCGTTCTCCGCACAAACCTCATCGAACAGCTTGTCGTAGTAAATCTTCACCGTCTCTCCGAACAGCTTTCCCGGGTGATGGCCGTCACGTGCGAGTATCTGAACCAGCCGTTGAAATTTGATCAAATCTTGCGTTTCGCCTCCACCGATCCATTCGCGCATTGCCTCCGATGACAATATACGTTTTTTCTCACGCGCGTTGCGCCACTTGGCCCCTTCCGGTCCACGATCGCACACCACGCACTTGCAGTCGAAATCCAACGTGCTGCCATCGTGTTCATCCCACCAGGCGGGAGCATAGCTGGTGAGAATCTGGTCACCCTTTTGGATGGGACGTAGCACGATGATTTTGATTCTTCCGGAATTGACCACGGAGATCACGTTGGGGTCACACGAGTGGTTGATGAGAGACGCGACGGGGGGCAGTGCTGCCAAAAATCCAGCATCTCCGTTTTCTCTACCAAGAAGCAGCGATGAGGTCGCGCGACCGTGAATCAAGAGGCAGCGAAGCATGAAATTGCGCTGAGCTTCGGTACGGAAGATCGATTGAACCAGCGGGTTCTTCATGAAGACCAAGTAGAAAGCCGTCGCGCTCAGCTTCAAGTTGTGTTCAAGATTGGAGTTGTTGCGATTTGGTTTGGCCTGATGCAACACCTTGAACACATCCAACGGATTTGGATGGGTGAAGTCCAGCTCGAGGGGGTTGGAACCGACGGCAGCATTCGGTAGGCAGTACTTCATCATTTGGTCGATGTTGTCGTTGAATGCCGTAAGCCCGTAAAAGAACAGCCTTGGCATCATCATCATATTATCACTGGCCACATTCAGCAGCTTTGTGACCACGCTGCATTCGAACCGGTGCGTAATCCGTAAATCTTCCTCGCGACACTTCTCGCCACAGTACATGACCGCGAAGCAAAGCGAGCACGGAATCAAACTGTTTAGAAAAGCGGATCCACAATGGGCACACTCAACGAAGCTCCGTACAAACGACAGTGAACAGAGATCGCTCTTCTCATCCAGAATAACGTCTCCGGTTTTGAAGTCGCGCTCGGCCACCAGACCACGACCCATATCTCCGAACTCCTTCATGCGGATGCCCTTGGCCATGAAGGGTATCTTGGGATTAACATCAACGTTGATGTCCACGACCGGGAGTGGGACAGTGCCTTTCGAGTGTCCACCGGCGAGGCGTTCCTTGCAGTTGGCCTCTCGTGCCAACAGCTTTGGCAGCAGCCTTTCCGGATAGTTGCTCTTTCTGGCCAGATCGATGTTGTACAACGCAACCTCGTACTCTCCCAATTCGTAGTAGATGGCGGATCTGAAAAGAATTTTCATGATCATCTCAATCTTGACATTTATAACAATCGAACCAGTCTTACCGATTGGCGTAGCCGATTCCCAGGTGTTCCGAAAGGTTCTCCGCGAAGCAAATGCTCCGATTGTACGACCACAGCGCGTCGTCGAACCGTTTTTCCAAGTAGGCAAAATTGCCAACTTTGCGATGGTAAACGGCCTTGGCGTTATCCTTGCCAACCTCTGTTGTACTAAGCAGCGGGTCATAGCGCGCCACAAACTCCCGGTACACCGAAATGTCCGCGTTCCGCCGGTGGCGCGGCATCTCCAAATTCCACCGATCTTGGATAGCCTTGAACGGGAAGTTTGGGAGCGTCATCGAATTATTTGTTGCCGCTGGTTGAAAACGTAATGGAACCATTTAAAATTTTAATATTTTGCCTATTTGTGTAATAATTTAAAAGAAAATTACTAACAGTTAACTTACTGGAACCGACAGTGAATCGAGAGATTTATCTTGTTTTACTTTTGGCGCCAAATCTGAGATCGCGTCTTTCGCCGAACTGTAATACACGCATAAATCGAATACAAACATTTCGAATTTCGACACAACTGCACACTAATTAGGTTTTACGCCATGATAATTTTGACAGCTCGTGCCTACACTCAAAACTAAAGTTACCGATTTAAAGGGTTGAAAGTATCCTTTTAAACGGTATTCGAGGTTTACCCTTTGCAGAAATTAAAAAGAGAGATGTGAACCGGTAACATGGAGTAAAACTTTCCCAGCTGTCGTTGAAAACTTCACAGAAGCTTGCCTGAAAATTTAACTCCATGTTGCACTTTTAATTTCTCGATATTGGCCTTTAAAAATTTGTATCGAGCTGTCAAATCGCAACATGGAGTTAATCTTTATGTGCAGTTGCTGTGATGCTTACCAAGGCACAAACTCTCACTTTTAATTTCTCGATAGACTGCAATCTTGGTCCAATTCGAGGTCCAATTCATTTATTAAGATGACAAAAATCATTCTGAAATTTAGAGCAGTTAACAGTTTATCGATCGAATACAGTTAGCCACTGCGTTGTCCGAAGACATCACCTTTAACGCGCAGCATCAGCCTAGCTCGGTCACTTTGTTCGCTCCGCTGTCGAACCTCTTCGGCCAGCAAATCATGGTACCGCTTCACCACTTCGCCAAACATCTCCCCGGGATGATGGCCATCACGCGCCAGTATCTGAACCATGTGCTGGAATTTTTCGCAAAGCGGAATCTGTTCCTCAATCTTCTCGGAAAGCTCGCGTTTCGCTTCCGGCGAAATTGGGCTCATCTGCTGGTGCGCCTCGTGCCACTGGGCTCCATCCGGTCCGCAAACCGCGCACTTGCACAGGAAGGCTTGCTCGCTTCCGTCGTGGGCGTTCCACCAGACCGGTGGATAGGCGATGGAAATCTGGTCACCTCTTTGGATGGGGCGTAGTACGGCGATTTTGATCGTTCCGGAATCGACGAAAGCGGCCGCGTTGGGGTCACACGAATGGTTGACGAGGGTGGCGATGGGCGAGAGTGCTCCTAGCCAACCGCCACGATCGTCTTCTTGGTTGAGAGCCAAGGAAGAACACACGCGACCGTGAAGTAGCAGGCAGCGCAGCATGGCGTTACGGTGAGCTTCGGTGTAGAACATTGATGCGACCAGTGGGTTCTTCAGGAATACCAGCTGAAAGGCCGCTACGCTTAGCTTCAACAGGTGCTCCATGGTGCGATTGCGGTTTGGTGTGGCATGATGCAGAACCTTGAACGCGTCCAAAGGGTCGGGATTTGGAAAGTCCAGATCGAATGGTTTGGAACCGATGGCAGCGTACGACCAGCAGTAGTTAAGGTACTCGGTGATGTTGTCCTTGAACGTCGTCAAGCCGTGAAAGAACAATCTTGCCGTGATCAGCATGTTGGCGTAGGTCACGTTGCTCAGTTTGGTGGCCACGGCGCACTCGAATCGATGAACGGTACGGAAGTCTTCGTTGCGGCACTTCTTGCCACAGTACATGAACGCGACACAGCCCGGACACGGAATCAAACTACTGCGGAATTCTGCGCCACAATGGGCACAATTTGAGTAGCTCCGTTCAAAAGATCCAAAGCAAAGTTCGATCTTCTCGTTCAGGATAAGGTCTCCGGCGTTGAAGTCATGAACAGCCACCAAACCTCGGCCCATGTCCTCGTACTGCGTCATGTCGATTCCATTGGCCAGGATGGGAATGCATCGGTTGGCGTCAACGTTGATGTCCAGTTTCGAGACTGGAACAGCGCCTTTGGAGTGACCTTCGTCGATTCGTTCCTTGCAGTTGGCCTCTCGTGCCAACAACTTGGGCAGCAGCTTTTCCGGATAGTTGTGCCTCTTGGCCAGTTCAATGTTGTACAAGGCAAACTCGTACTCTCCCAGCTCAAAATAAAGTGCAGATCTGAGAAAAACAAATATGTTATAATCCTAAAATTTGAACCATCTATTCGCTCTCACCGACAACCGAAGCCGAGTCCCAGCTGTTCCGATCCGGGTTCCGCGAAGCAAATGCTTCGATTGTACTGCCCCAATGCCGGCTCGAACTGCAAACACGAGAAGGCTCGATTCCCAGCCTGCCGGCACCGGATGGCCATCCCGTCGTCTTTGGCCACTTCCGGTGCGCTGATGAGTTGATCGTGGCGCGCGACAAAGTCCCGGTACAGCGCAATGTCCGCGTTCCGGCGACAGAGTGGCACCTCCTGGTCGAACCGTCGGAGCAGGGCGTCGATGGCCGCGGGGTCCATTGCGGGAGAGGGGTTTGGGGCCGTGGATACGGATACACTTGAGAAACTTGACGGCAAACTAGCGCCAGATTGCGCGCGGCTCGCGGAAATGTTCGCGCTCAAATAAAACGTAAACAGAGGATCGAGCGTAACAATTGAAAACGGTTCAGAATGATTTTTAACAATTTTAACAATTTTTTTACTTTTGTTTATGATGCAACTTTTTTAATCGAAGCAAAATTTAAGTAAAATTTAATTTATTAAAAAGTTTGATCATTTTCACTAAGTTGAACTGATTATATGCTGATGCACTCTAAAATATTCTTGACCGCGATTAGAAAACTCGTGATTGATTATATCAAAATCATATTTTTTTGATAATTTAAATCAGAGTGCATTTGACAAGAACCTTAACTTCTTTGTATTTTGGTTTAAGTGTGTACTTCAGTTTTACTGTTTGTGTCAACTGAATTTGGCGCCAAAAGATATAAAGAAAGAATCCGTCTTTTCTACAAAATAGTAAGTATAATTTTGTCTAAATTTCACTAAAGAAATACACATAAATATATCTTTTCCGTTTTTATTCCTCGAGTTTGAAAATGGTCGAAAACGTCGCGTTCCACGCGCTCCAAGATCGGTGGGATTTGGAGATGCCACGCCACCGGCGGAGCGCGGACATTTCGGTGTACCGGGAGTTTGTGGCGCGCCATGACGCCCTCATCAGTGGCCCGGAAGCACCCAAGGATAACACGACGGCCGCTAGGCTCCGTAATGTTGGCAATCGCCACTACCTGGAAAAACGGTTTGACGACGCGCTGTGGTCGTACAACCGGAGCATTTGCTTCGCGGAGAACCTGTCGGAACACCTGGGAATCGGCTACGCCAATCGGTAAGACTGGGTTGATTGTTATAAAATTCAAGATTGAGAAGATCATGGAGATTCTTTTCAGATCCGCCATCTACTACGAATTGGGAGAGTACGAGTTTGCCTTGTACAACATCGATCTGGCCAGAAAGAGCAACTATCCGGAAAGGCTGCTGCCAAAGCTGTTGGCACGAGAGGCCAACTGCAAGGAACGTCTCGCCGGTGGACACTCGGAAGGAACTGTCCCACTCCCGGTCGTGGACATCAACGTTGATGTTAATCCCAAGATACCCTTCATGGCCAAGGGCATCCGCATGAAGGAGTTCGGAGATATGGGTCGTGGTCTGGTGGCTGAGCGCGACTTCAAAACCGGAGATGTAATTCTGGATGAGAAGAGCGATCTCTGCGTTGTGTCGTTCGAACGAAGCTTCATCAGCTGCGCTCACTGTGGGTCAACCTTTTGGAAAAGTTTGATTCCGTGCCTTGGTTGTGCCGCAGTTATGTACTGTGGCGAGAAGTGTCGCGAGGCGGATTTACAGGCTATACACCGGTTCGAATGCAGCGTGGTCACAAAACTGTCGGGTGTGGCCTGTAATAATATGATGATCATGGCAAGGCTGTTCTTTTACGGCCTGACGGCGTTCGACGACAACATCGACCAAATGATGAAGTACTGCCTACCGAATGCTGGCATCGGTTCCAAACCCCTGAATCTGGATTTGACCAGCTCGAAACCGATTGACGTGTTCAAGGTGTGGCACCAATCTAAACTAAGGCATGGTCCATTATCTCGTTGCGTTCCCAATGCGGAGCATCAGTCGAAGCTGAGTGCAGCCACTTTTCATCTGGTATTCATGAAGAACCCGCTGGTTCAATCGATCTTCCGTACCGAAGCTCAGTGTAATTTCATGCTTCGCTGCCTGCTCATTCACGGCCGCTTGACCGCACCGCTGGTCATTAATCGTGTAGACGAAAAGGGCGGTTTCCTAGGAATTCTCTCCCCCGTCGCGTCTCTCATCAACCACTCGTGTGACCCCAACGTGATCTCCGTGGTCAATTCCGGAAGAATCAAAATCATCGTGCTACGTCCCATCCAAAAGGGTGACCAGATTCTCACCAGCTATGCTCCCGCCTGGTGGGATGAACACGATGGCAGCACGTTGGATTTCGACTGCAAGTGCGTGGTGTGCGATCGTGGACCGGAAGGGGCCAAGTGGCGCAACGCGCGTGAGAAAAAACGTATATTGTCATCGGAGGCAATGCGCGAATGGATCGGTGGAGGCGAAACGCAAGATTTGATCAAATTTCAACGCTTGGTTCAGATACTCGCACGTGACGGCCATCACCCGGGAAAGCTGTTCGGAGAGACGGTGAAGATTTACTACGACAAGCTGTTCGATGAGGTTTGTGCGGAGAACGCAAAGCGCAACCGGGCCAAGGTGCAGCAGATTGGTGGCAACTTATTTTGAACCAACGATCGCAAGCGGCTCGGCTCTTTCAAGAACTTACATCTTAATCTCGATCTTAATCTTGCTTTGAACTGTTACTGACATCACAATAAATCAACTGAATTCAAATCTAAAACGTATCTTATTTAAGACTTCATTTGAAACTTTTAATTATACTGAACGGTTGTCAACCTTGGGTTCAATGTTCGCTTTGGCCGTTCTTCAATGGTTCCGAACTGGACGAGGCCCTTAAAGGAGGTATTAGACTTAGGCAAACCAACTCGCACATTTTGACAGTTTGTCTGCGCTGTTTGTTCGCCAACAGAACGAAACAGTCAGAAAGTGCAGAGTTTCGAGTTTGGCAAACTGTCAAACGCGAAAAAGGGTGAGTTAGTTTGTCATAGTCTAATGCCACCTTAACACTTAACATCTCGTGCAGATCTGCAGTTTGACAGTCCGAATCCCGGGGTTGAATGGGAACTTAAGTGTAAAAAGACGTTTCATGCTTTTGGACAGTAGGAATCTTCTCCTTTGTATTTCTTATTAGGTCAACAGGTTAGGACCGATGTTCGCAAAATACAGAGTACAATTGGTGACCATTATCTTCCATACTTGAAGTTCATATAAGAAACGACGAATGCTTGTTCCGAGCGGGTCTTACAGTTCCTCCACCTGGTCCAGTACTCGGTAAATATGTCGAACAGCTCAGCCGCGTTGTAGAGCTCGGCTTTTTCCTTCGTGGCTTCTGCTTCGCGTCTTGCGTGTTGAGTACTCCCTTTTTGTTTCACGTCCGGGATCGCGTTCGGTTGCGGAGGGTACTTCGCCGGCGGTTTCGGGATCGGCTGCGGTGGTAACCCCGCCGGCGGTTTCGGCATCGCGTTCGGTTGCGGAGGAAACCCGGCTGGCGGTTTCGGAATCGCGCTCGGCTGTCGAGGGTTTCTCGCCGGCGGTTTCGGGATCGCGTTCGGCTGTGGAGGTAGCCCCTTCGGCGGTTTTGGGATCACGCTCGGCTGCGAAGGTAACTCCGCCGGCGGTTTCGGTTTCAGCGCAAGCTGCCGCTTCCGGATGAAATCCGCACGTTTACGGCAGCGGCGGCGCGTGGCCGCGTCCGGAAGGCCATTCTTCGATGGAATTCTCTGAATCATCTCCCAGCGATTCTGCCAGTAGCCGCTGAAAACGTCAACCCGATCGCGGAAAGTGCAGGCCGATTCCGTCTGGTTAATCTCACTCCATTGAGCCTGTAGTAGCTCCTTGTCCTCGTCGGATTGCACAGCGTCCATGAACGGGAACGTCTGCGTGATAAAGCGAGCCGTATTACGCGTAATGACACGAATGGTCTCCAGCTGCCCGAGACTTGCGTCGCGCACCAGCTGGACAAAGTCCTGCAGGATTCGCTCGAAAGTGGCCAAGCTGGCTTGCGGCAGGGCGTGGTGGAGGACGTCATCGAGTAGGCAGAACCACACGTACAACTCTTCGGCGATTCCGAGTGGGTTCTGCTGTTGCAATCGCCGAGTCTGGTATTCGAAGGGTTTCTTGCTGCCGGTTACCGGATGGTAGTGCTTCAGCAGACGAAAGATGAATTTGTACTCGTGCTGGAGACACTTGGTATAACCGGTCACAGTCTTCCAGATGATCGCGGATTTGATCGGAAACCATCCACCGTCATCACTCAGCAGCAACTCTTCCGGCTTGTGGTCGGTTTTGTCGACGATTTCCACGATCAGCTCCTCCAAACTGCGGCACAGCGACAAGTAGATCGGGTTTATCGCGGTCACGAGCTGTTTGCCTTGCTTTAACGACTTCATCTGCGCTGTCCAACGTTTAGCGAGGTCGCCAAGCAGTTTCGCGAAGATCTTCTTGTTCAGTACCTTGTCCAGGTCGTGAAACAGCTTGACGTCATTGTCGTGGATCTGGAACACGGTCCGCTCGGGGATATCCTTCAGATGGCGCCCAAGAAAGTGGGGGGCCATGTCCAGCAGCGACTTGACTCGACTGGCGACCACCGCTTCGTGGAACTCCTGCAGGGCAGTGCCTAGTTCATGCGTAGAATTCGTGAACTTGGCGTGAAACTTCGCAAGGAACGCGTTTCTCTGCCCGACCTCTTGCTCGATCTGGAGCAGCTTTTCTACTTGGTCGCGCAATCCCCGCGATATCGAAGCATTGCTGCAAAGCTGCTCGCACAACTCAACGTAGTCCAGATTCGACGAGCTTTGAACGACGGAGAAGATCTGCCGAGCATCGGCGGCGCAAACGTTGTCCGAGATCGTTCGCTGCCGGATGCGGTTGAACGTGGTCAACAGCTCGGAACGATACTGATCCCGCTGCGCTTTCATATTGTCCACGAGGATCTCGGTAATGCTGAGTTGTCTAAAGACAAACAATTAGTCAAGAGTGGTAAGCGCAAAACGGTCAAAATTGTACCTGTACAGCGCACTTGCAGCCTCGGAAAAGGTGGTAGCTTGCTGCAGTGGACCCATGTCCACCAACCGAACTCGGGCTACGAAGCTGTCGTCCAGCAGCATGAGGCTGCCGCAGTTGTGCAGCAGAACCTCCATGCCGGCGTAGAAGATCCGGGCCGAACACTGCAGCTGGCAGACCTTCAGCGGCAACGGAGACTCGACCGCAATGAATTCCAGCCTGTTGAGGCTCTCGAACATGACTGTCGGTCCTCCGAAAGGTTCCGTCCAATCATCGCCAAACGGAAGATCGTCAACCTGTTCGGATTCTGCAAGAAAAATGCTTCTTTAAAATTGAAACAGCTCCAAGCCAAGCTCCTTTAACTCACCACCTTCCTCCTGTCCACCTGCCATTTTAACGGCCACCTTCGGTGCCGCTTGGACATCGCGGATGTTCCCTTCCGGAGCCCCGGAATCGTCCAGCTGCTGTCGTGTCGAATCCATGCCCAAAGCAAGACTGAATGTCGAAATTAGAGGTTTCAACGAAATTATCGTGCAGCGATGGGGGAACTAGCGTTGGCACAGATCCAGGACAATCCGGAACAAAAGATGATTTTGCTCCAAGAAAGTTCCCGCGCTTTCTGTGGACTGATGCTTCTTTTTGATGTGTACACGCAGAACATAATGACTCAAAGAAAATTCTCACGTACACTTTCATGTAAATTTACGGATAATAAGACGAACGAAAAAAATACTAACACACTAAAAGAGCGGGGTGGTTGTTTGTTTTCCACACGGTATTTGTTTGTGCGCTAAGTGATTTTAAAACCTTCTGCCAAATGCCGGCAGGTAATTCAGATCGAATTTAAGAATTTAAGAATTTAAGAATTTAAGAATTTAAGAATTTAAGAATTTAAGAATTTAAGAATTAAAGAATTTAAGAATTTAAGAATTTAAGAATTTAAGAGTTTAAGAATTTAAGAATTTAAGAATTTAAGAATTTAAGAATTTAAGAATTTAAGAATTTAAGAATTTAAGAATTCAAGAATTTAAGAATTTAAGAATTTAAGAATTTAAGAATTTAAGAATTTAAGAATTTAAGAATTTAAGAATTTAAGAATTTAAGAATTTAAGAATTTAAGAATTTAAGAATTTAAGAATTTAAGAATTTAAGAATTTAAGAATTTAAGAATTTAAGAATTTAAGAATTTAAGAATTTAAGAATTTAAGAATTTAAGAATTTAAGAATTTAAGAATTTAAGAATTTAAGAATTTAAGAATTTAAGAATTTAAGAATTTAAGAATTTAAGAATTTAAGAATTTAAGAATTTAAGAATTTAAGAATTTAAGAATTTAAGAATTTAAGAATTTAAGAATTTAAGAATTTAAGAATTTAAGAATTTAAGAATTTAAGAATTTAAGAATTTAAGAATTTAAGAATTTAAGAATTTAAGAATTTAAGAATTTAAGAATTTAAGAATTTAAGAATTTAAGAATTTAAGAATTTAAGAATTTAAGAATTTAAGAATTTAAGAATTTAAGAATTTAAGAATTTAAGAATTTAAGAATTTAAGAATTTAAGAATTTAAGAATTTAAGAATTTAAGAATTTAAGAATTTAAGAATTTAAGAATTTAAGAATTTAAGAATTTAAGAATTTAAGAATTTAAGAATTTAAGAATTTAAGAATTTAAGAATTTAAGAATTTAAGAATTTAAGAATTTAAGAATTTAAGAATTTAAGAATTTAAGAATTTAAGAATTTAAGAATTTAAGAATTTAAGAATTTAAGAATTTAAGAATTTAAGAATTTAAGAATTTAAGAATTTAAGAATTTAAGAATTTAAGAATTTAAGAATTTAAGAATTTAAGAATTTAAGAATTTAAGAATTTAAGAATTTAAGAATTTAAGAATTTAAGAATTCGACGGTAACATTTCAAAAGGCATCATGTACATTTTGCCACTTTCTGGGTAATTGTATATTCTGAAAGTACTCATAATAGGCTACCTCTCCACCAAAAATGAGCAAAAGTTACTTCAGTAAAGTCTGTTTAATCATGATTTTAAATAAAGTAACATAAACAAAATCTCTGCCATCAGCAGTCCCTGTTTATATAGCCCTGTCAACCTGTCAAACAAAAGGCTACATAAATCTCGTGACGAAAAAAAAGCAACAAGAAAAAAGCGCCATGTACATTAGGCGAAGAAAAACGAATCATAACAAAGCGCCCCCCTCAGTGACAGCAGGGTGATATCGACGTTGGTGATTTCAAAAGAAGTTATGTTTGTTTTTCTCAAATAAAATTACGGAAATAATGTTTTATTGAATTTGGATGATCAAGTATCAACAAAAGCAACGTTTTTCATCGTTTGTTATCATTAGAACATCTTATTTTGCTTTTATATAAAAATGGTAATTGAAAATGGATGCTCAACATTCAAATGCGTTTTTCTCAAAACGCATGGTTTGTACATGATGCTTTTTGAAATGTTGGCGTCGAATTTAAGAATTTAAGAGTTTAAGAATTTAAGAATTTAAGAATTTAAGAATTTAAGAATTTAAGAATTTAAGAATTTAAGAATTTAAGAATTTAAGAATTTAAGAATTTAAGAATTTAAGAATTTAAGAATTTAAGAATTTAAGAATTTAAGAATTTAAGAATTTAAGAATTTAAGAATTTAAGAATTTAAGAATTTAAGAATTTAAGAATTTAAGAATTTAAGAATTTAAGAATTTAAGAATTTAAGAATTTAAGAATTTAAGAATTTAAGAATTTAAGAATTTAAGAATTTAAGAATTTAAGAATTTAAGAATTTAAGAATTTAAGAATTTAAGAATTTAAGAATTTAAGAATTTAAGAATTTAAGAATTTAAGAATTTAAGAATTTAAGAATTTAAGAATTTAAGAATTAAAGAATTTAAGAATTAAAGAATTAAAGAATTAAAGAATTAAAGAATTAAAGAATTAAAGAATTAAAGAATTAAAGAATTAAAGAATTAAAGAATTAAAGAATTAAAGAATTAAAGAATTAAAGAATTAAAGAATTAAAGAATTAAAGAATTAAAGAATTAAAGAATTAAAGAATTAAAGAATTAAAGAATTAAAGAATTAAAGAATTAAAGAATTAAAGAATTAAAGAATTAAAGAATTTAAGAATTAAAGAATTAAAGAATTAAAGAATTTAAGAATTTAAGAATTTAAGAATTTAAGAATTTAAGAATTTAAGAATTTAAGAATTTAAGAATTTAAGAATTTAAGAATTTAAGAGTTTAAGAATTTAAGAATTTAAGAATTTAAGAATTTAAGAATTTAAGAATTTAAGAATTTAAGAATTTAAGAATTTAAGAATTTAAGAATTTAAGAATTTAAGAATTTAAGAATTTAAGAATTTAAGAATTTAAGAATTTAAGAATTTAAGAATTTAAGAATTTAAGAATTTAAGAATTTAAGAATTTAAGAATTTAAGAATTTAAGAATTTAAGAATTTAAGAATTTAAGAATTTAAGAATTTAAGAATTTAAGAATTTAAGAATTTAAGAATTTAAGAATTTAAGAATTTAAGAATTTAAGAATTTAAGAATTTAAGAATTTAAGAATTTAAGAATTTAAGAATTTAAGAATTTAAGAATTTAAGAATTTAAGAATTTAAGAATTTAAGAATTTAAGAATTTAAGAATTTAAGAATTTAAGAATTTAAGAATTTAAGAATTTAAGAATTTAAGAATTAAAAAATTAAAGAATTTAAGAATTTAAGAATTTAAGAATTTAAGAATTTAAGAATTTAAGAATTTAAGAATTTAAGAATTTAAGAATTTAAGAATTTAAGAATTTAAGAATTTAAGAATTTAAGAATTTAAGAATTTAAGAATTTAAGAATTTAAGAATTTAAGAATTTAAGAATTTAAGAATTTAAGAATTTAAGAATTTAAGAATTTAAGAATTTAAGAATTTAAGAATTTAAGAATTTAAGAATTTAAGAATTTAAGAATTTAAGAATTTAAGAATTTAAGAATTTAAGAATTTAAGAATTTAAGAATTTAAGAATTTAAGAATTTAAGAATTTAAGAATTTAAGAATTAAAAAATTAAAGAATTTAAGAATTTAAGAATTTAAGAATTTAAGAATTTAAGAATTTAAGAATTTAAGAATTTAAGAATTTAAGAATTTAAGAATTTAAGAATTTAAGAATTTAAGAATTTAAGAATTTAAGAATTTAAGAATTTAAGAATTTAAGAATTTAAGAATTTAAGAATTTAAGAATTTAAGAATTTAAGAATTTAAGAATTTAAGAATTTAAGAATTTAAGAATTAAAAAATTAAAGAATTTAAGAATTTAAGAATTTAAGAATTTAAGAATTTAAGAATTTAAGAATTTAAGAATTTAAGAATTTAAGAATTTAAGAATTTAAGAATTTAAGAATTTAAGAATTTAAGAATTTAAGAATTTAAGAATTTAAGAATTTAAGAATTTAAGAATTTAAGAATTTAAGAATTTAAGAATTTAAGAATTTAAGAATTTAAGAATTTAAGAATTTAAGAATTTAAGAATTTAAGAATTTAAGAATTTAAGAATTTAAGAATTTGAGAATTTAAGAATTTAACATGCGGAATTTTAAAATGTAACATGGAATTGGGTACTAACGCCCTATGTCATTTTTTGTGTACAACGGTAAAAAAACGATTAAAAACCATTTCTAATTACTGTTTTTTCATTTTAGTGCAAAAAAAAAAAAAATGACAAGACAACATTTTTTCGATGGATCAACTATGGTCCCCTTGGAACGAGCTGTAAAGTATACTTTACAGTATACTTATAGGAGCTAGAGTAGGAGCTTTTCTGTCAAGAAGGACAAAAATTGAATTAAAAATCTATTTCAAACTGTTTGTGGTCGTACAAAGGGTCATTGTACACAGAAAAATAATCTTTATCGCTGTAAACAATAATATCAGCAATCTAAGCTTGATTTTAGGACCCAATTCAAGGAAAATTTAAGAATTCGAGCCAAACATTTCATTAGGGCACAAAAGCAAAAACCGCGATTCGAGAAAATCGCATGCAAAAAATGGACAACTTGTTTCAATTCCTATTTAAAAAATAAGCATGACTGATGGTATTTTTACTGATGATTCGATAAAACACACCATTATCCTCAACTCTGCTTTACTGCTTCTTAATTTATGTTGATTTTCGCAATAAAACTCATAATTTTAAAAAATCTCGTTATTAGGCCCTTTTAGCTTTCCAACTGCTGTTCATAATGGGCCCTTTCTAAATGCAATTTCGAAGAGAACTAAAAGGGCACTAAAGCGCTGTCACCGGATTGTTGTTTTGAATGATGTTTATGGGCCCTTTTGTTTAGTTAGAAATAATGAGGAATTCAGTGGAAATTTTGATAACTGGTGAAGTTTTATGATCGAATGGAGCAGATAAGGTATGTGAAACATTAAAATTCTTCAAAAGTGTACTGAACAGCAGCCGCGGGCCGTATTCAATATTGTATTTCGACGAAGTTTTTTTTCTGCAGAAACCCTTGGTGAAACGTTAACCAAACTTTGTTTTGAAGAGAATTAGTGTTAAGAATGTATGAAAAGTTCACTTTATAACATAGAAAGTTCCTTAACCACGAAAAACTAACGAAAAAGAAAAGGGCACAATTGGGTCCTAAAATGGAGCTTAGATTGCTGATATTATTGTTTGCAGTGATAAAGCTTATTTTTCTGAGTACAATGACCCTTTGTACGACCACAAAGAGTTTAAAATGAATTTTTAAATCAATTTTGAAAAATTTACCTCGTGGTCCTTCTTGACAGAAAAGCTCCTACTTGACAGCTCGTTCCAAGGGAACCATAGTTGATCCATCGAAAAAATGTTGTCTTGTCATAAAAATTTTTTGCATTAAAATGAAAAAAAGTGATCAGAAATGGTTTTTAATCGTGTTTTTTACCGTTGTACATAAAAATTGACAAAGGGCTTTAGTACCCAATTGAACTTTTTTTCTGGTTTGGAGTGAACATTGTTATGTGCCCTTTTGTTTTTTTGATTTTTTCAATAGGAAATTGTTTGCTATCAATCTGATTCTTGGAGGGCATGTAGGGAGTGTACTATGGAGTGGAATAGTGGAATAATCCCGAATGTTTACTTTTTGGTTTTGTGCCCTAATGAAATGTTTGGCTCGAATTGGGTACTAAAGCCCTATAAGGCTTTCTAGTCAGAAATTTACCAACACATTCAAAGTATGTTTACATTACAGCTGGACGTTTGTTTGCATCAGGTTTTCTATCTCTTTCTAGCAAAAGTTTTTTTGTCAGGCGACTTCTAGCTAGTTTTTTTGACTGGCCGCCTGATATGTCAGCCAACATACTTCGCAGGGCTGTGACATCTCAAGCTCGATCATTGTTTGCATCAGGACACTGTGACGAGAAGTTCATCATTTTTGGGTTAAATTATATTTTTTTCAATGGGCCTAGAAAGCCTTATGTCAATTTTTATGTACAACAGTAAAAAACACGATTAAAAACCATTTCCGATCACTTTTTTCATTTTTAATGCAAATTTTTTTTTTTGACAAGACAACATTTTTTCGATGGATCAACTATGGTCCCCTTGGAACGAGCTGTCAAGTAGGAGCTTTTCTGTCAAGGAGGACCGCGAGGTTAATTTTTCAAAATTGATTTAAAAATCCATTTTAAACTCTTTGTGGTCGTACAAAGGGTCATTGTACTCAGAAAAATAAGCTTTATCGCGGTAAACAATAATATCAGCAATCTAAGCTTCATTTTAGGACCCAATTGAAGCAATAAAGAATTAAAGCATTTAAGAATTTTTAAATTTTAAGGTTAAAAAGCTAAAGAATTTTGATAGTTTTAAGTTCAACTATTATTTTTTTTATTTTTTTAAA
Source organism: Culex pipiens pallens (assembly GCF_016801865.2). Taxonomy (NCBI): domain Eukaryota; kingdom Metazoa; phylum Arthropoda; class Insecta; order Diptera; family Culicidae; genus Culex; species Culex pipiens. The sequence goes on along the minus strand of NC_068938.1, from coordinate 199,485,077 downwards.
TTGATTGAAAATTGACGCATTTACATTTTTAAATTGTTAAACTTAAGTGTTTTTGAATCTGATATTTAATTTATTGAATTATTTATTTATAAGAACTAACATTTTAAATTTTGACAAAACCGACGAAAATCAAAATAACTGAGTATTTTAGATTTGCGTGTAAAAATATGTCGATTAGAGTGTACTTTGACAGGACTTACAATCAATCAAATTTGAACAACTTTTACCGAGTGTGTACTTGTTTACTGCCGCTGCGCTGCCGTTTTTTTGGCGCCAAAATATCCCAAACAAGCAGCACAAGCAGTCGACTCGGATTCAGTAAAGTGCGTGCCGGAAGTTTGCTTTCTCAAGAATATCCGTAATTACTCCTGTCCGAGAATATCCGTAAATCCCAAAATGAACCGAATCAACTCACCCATGGACGAGCTCCGGCGGCGGCTTGCGCGGGAGATTCCGCGTCACCTCCGGGACGTAATGGACGTTTCGGTGTACCGGGCCTTTGCGATCCGCCACCAGCGGCTTCTCAACATTGCGGAACTGGGCAAGAACAACGAGCGGGCGGAAAGGTATCGCGCGGCCGGAAATCGCGCCTATTCGCGGCGGCAGTATGATACGGCACTTGGCCAGTACAACAGGAGCCTTTGCTACGCGCGAGCCGACTCAGAACTGGTGGGCCTGGCGTACGGCAATCGGTGAGTTTGTGGACTTGAAGTAAGATGAGGGAGATTTTAAAGTTTGGGTTTTTCGCAGATCTGCTGTCTACTACGCGCTAGACGAGTACGAGTTTGCGCTGTACAACATTGACTTGGCCAAGGCGCACAACTACCCGGAAAGGCTCATGCCGAAACTGTTGGCCCGGGAGGTCAACTGTAAGCGAGAGATTGGCTACGGACTGTCCCACGGTACGGTTCCGCACCCGTTGGCAGACATCAACGTTGAAGTTAACCCGAAGATTCCCTTCCTGGCCAAGGGAATCGCCATGCGGCAGTCGGACGGCAACGAAGACACTTTGGTGGCTGAGCGAGAGTTCAACACGGGGGACGTTATTCTGAACGAGAAGATTGAGCTGTGTGCTGTCTTGTTCAAAAAGAGTAATTCCTATTGTGCCCACTGCAGTTCGTCGTTTAAGCAGAGTTTGATTCCGTGTCCCGGCTGTGTCACGGTCATGTACTGTGGTGAGGAGTGCCGCAAGGAAGACTTTCGAACCGTTCATCGATTCGAGTGCAGCATCGCTACGAAACTGTGGAGTGTGACCTACACGAATGTGCTGATGACTGCTAAACTGTTCTTTTACGGGCTTACGGCGTTCAACGACAACATCGACAAAATGATGGAGTATTGCTTGCCCAATGCCGCCGTCGGTTCCAACCCTCTCGATGCGGATTTGACCAACCCGAACCCACTGGAAATGTTCAAGGTTCTGCACCAAGCCAAGCCAGAAAGCAATTCCGTATCGAACCAGGTCACGAAGCTGTACGCTGCCATTTACAGTGTAATTTTCTTGAAGAACCCGCTGGTTCAATCGATCATCCGCACCGAAGCTCAGCGCGACTTTTTCCTTCGCTGTCTGGTGACCCACGGCCTCGTAACCATGTCGATGGTTGCCACGTCCAAAGAGCTGGGAACTTTGCCTGTGATTTCCAACGTCTTCAAACACTCGTGCGACCCAAATGTGATCACAATTATCCACGCCGGATCGTTCAAAATGTTCGTGATTCGCCCGATCAAAACGGGGGACCAGATTTTCACCACGTACGGACACACGTGGTGGCGTCCCGGCAATGAAGTCCAAGCTCAGTGCAGGTGCGTTGTGTGTGATAGCGGACCGGAAGGAGCAAAATGGCGCGCAGCCTACCGCGAGGTTCGCCCAAAGTCACCGGAAGTGGAGGAAGGCTTGCTTGGGTTGGAGCGCATGTCTTTTGACATGACCGCCGGGCTGATCAAGTATCAGCGCATCGTGCAACTGATGGCCAGTGAAGGTCATCACCCGGGAGAGATGTTCGGCCGCATGGTGAGGGCATACTTCGAACGACTGGATGATTTTGTTGAGGAGCAGAACGACAAGCGTTATCGGGCCAACCTGCTGCGCATGCGTGGTGACGAGGTTGTTCCCGGTCTGTTTGAAGATTAGGCGAGCTTGAAGATGTTCTTATTGATTTGACTACTTTTTGACCTTTAAAAATCGTTATTTGAACTGTTTAAACATTGACAATAAATAAAGTTGCAATTAACAGTTTTCTTTTATTCGGCAAGAGTACCAACAAATTTCAAACAGATTCTGCGAACGGAATGAACTAATAACATAAAAACATATGAACATAAGAACAAAAAAAACATAAAAACAAAAAACATAAAAACATAAAAACAAAAATATAAAAACATAAAAACATAAAAAAAAACATAAAAACATAAAAACTAAATATGAAAATATGAACATCAAAACTTAAAACTGAAAAAATGAAAAACTTGAAAACTTAACTTCAGAGGCAGTTTTTGTAAATATTGCTCGGTTTGTTCTAGAGGTCATATCAAGGTGCTCCGATTTGGATGAAACTTTCAGCGTTTGTTTGTCTATACATGAGATGAACTCATGCCAAATATGGACCCTCTACGACAAAGGAAAGTGGGGTAAAACGGGCATTGAAGTTTGAGGTCCAAAAAACATGAAAAAACTTAAAATTGCTCGCATTTCAGTAAAACTTCATCAATTCCAACTCTCTTAGATGCATTCGAAAGGTCTTTTGAAGCACTTCAAAATGAGCCATAGACATCCAGGATTGGTTTCACTTTTTCTCATAGCTTTTGCAAGTTACTTTGAAAAATGATTTTTTTAAAACCTTAATATCTTTTTGCAACAGCTTCCAACACCCATATGTACTCCCATAGGTCAAAAGATAGGTAATTTCATGGACTATAAGCCTACGGTAATAACTTTTTGGCCAATCGCAGTTTTTCTCATAGTTTTTCTATTTTTCTATAACAGATTAGTGCGCTGACCACGCGGACGCGCTGTCTTGTTTTTGCATGCTCATTTTCATTTCTTTTATGTCGCTGTTTGTGTGCTTGGGTGAGTGGTTATTATAATTAAATAATGGCATCATTAGTGCGCTGACCACGCGGACGCGCTGTCTTGTTTTTGCATTTTCATTTTTTTTATGTCGCTGTTTGTGTGCATGGGGTGATTGGTTATTATAACTTATTGGACATCATAAGTGCAGTGCTTCAGGGGACGCGCAGTCCTGTTCTTTTCGCGATAATTTTCATCGTAAATGATCGTAAAAATTTATTCCAACTGGCATCGATCGATTTTATGAAGAGTAAAGCGTCATTTATTTACTATTTTTGAAATTTGCTCGCGTTATCTAAATTGTAAAAATATACTAATAAGTCCAGCCCATAGCACTACTGCTCGGCTGGCACGCGTTCGATAAAAAAAAAACTTTTTAAATGATCAATTATCTATCTTTCCGCAGCCGGCTGCCTAAGATTTAAAATTTTCAACAAAATGCTCATGGTCACATCACTGCCACTCGTGAGTCCTGACCTCATACCCATCTACTAACCCCCTCAAAACTCATGTGATACTTTGTCGGAGATGCAGTCGATTGGGCGGTCTCTATCACTCAAGTATCGGACTAACATCCCCATCCACTTCCCCGTGACCCTACTACTGGTCGTGGCCGGCGCCGGTATTGATCAGCATGATAGGGGCCTTTGAGAAGTTGCGAAGCGAGGAAAGATAGCTCCCACCTCGGCCCCCACTTATCTTCCACGGCTCGTGGATGTAACTTCTGGAGGTCCTGGTCAATAACGGAGTAGCAACTGCGGGTGGGCACCTATGCTTATGCTTATGCTTTATGCTAGTTTTTCTATTTTTCTATAACAAACATTTTACAACGATAGTTTTTGCCCCGTAGGCTTCCATAGCGGTACTTTTTGGTCTCAATTTTGTCATATTCGGAATCCTCGGAAAATTTCAGGTAGGTTAGAAGTATTGGCGTTGTAAATTTGATTGAAAAAAATGCCATTTAGAATGAATTAAAATATGTTTTAACAATTTGTTGGATTGGGGGTAAAACAGGTTTTCGCCTACCTGTTACAGCATTTGACGTATTAATCACAGGGTCTATTTCTTCTTTCAAACGTGTTTTATTGAAGAATTTTTTGAATGAAATTTACATCTCCAATACTTCTAACTTACGTGATTTTTTCCAAGGATTCCGAATATGTTAAAATTGAGACCAAAAAGTGCCGTTATGGAAGCCTACAGGGCAAAAACTATCGTTGTAAAATGATTGTTATAGAAAAATAGAAAAACTATGAGAAAAACTGCGATTGGCCAAAAGGTTATTACCGTAGGCTTATAGTCCATGAAATTCCCTAACTTTTGACCTATAAGAGTATGGGTGTTGGAATCTGTTGCAAAAAGATATCAAGGTTTTAAAAAATCAATTTTTAACAGTAATTTGCAAAAGCCATGAGAAAAAGTTAAACCAATCCTGGATGTCTATGGCTCAAGTGTTTCAAAAGACTTTTCGAATGCATTTAAGAGAGTTGGAATTGATGAAGTTTTACTGAAATGCGAGCAACTTTTAAGATTTTTTATGTTTTTCGGACCTCAAACTTCAATGCCCGTTTTACCCCACTTCCCTTTGTCGTAGAGGGCCCATATTTGGCATGAGTTCATCTCATGTATAGACAAACAAAAAAGAAAGTTTCATCCAAATCGACGCAATTCGATACGACCTGTTACACATTGGTGAAAAACTCGCTCTTAAAACATAAAACTCAACAAAAACTTTAAAACTTCAAAATTTTTAAACTTCAAACTAAAAATCTCCAAAACTTAAAAACTTTCAAACCTAAAAACTTAAGTGCTTAAAAACTTGGAAATTTAAAATCTTCGAAACTTAAT
>NC_068938.1:199433360-199480062 GCF_016801865.2 Culex pipiens pallens | reverse complement strand
ATGCAATATGACAGCCATTACACGTCAAACAGGAAGTATCCACATCAAAAGCGCTCCGATTTGGCTCAAATTTGGAATGTAGGTTCTTTGACTAAAATAATTAGACCCATATTTGTTTGTTTGGCGATTGAGGTGCTCCTATCCAAAATGGGGTGGTCCAAAAAATAGTATCTTTCGTCGATTTTCGCAAAAAGCACATTTTTGAAAAAATCATATCTTCGGAACGGCTGAACCAATTTTAAAGCGCCACGTTTCAAAAGAAAGGTAATTAAAAGACGCAACTTTTGGTACCCTAACATGTATAGACCATCGCTGAAATTTAGTGTCATCGCAGTCATCGCAGTTTTAGTGAAAAAGTTGATTTTTACCCTTTTTCGAAATTTTTCCGTTTTTGCGCGCGGCGCGTTGAAAACCCCAGTTTTTATGCTCAAAAAAATCATATCTCCGAATCGTGCTGATGGATATTCGCAAATTTTGGATACGTTATGTAAATACTACAAGGAATCAGAGAAAGATATTTTCAGACATTAGCTCTTTGGTCCCGAGACCTTCAAAATAGCAAATGAAATTTTCATAGAATTTTCAAATATTCAGCTAGGTTTTTCGAACCTCCACATATTTTTCCTTAAAAGCCCAACTAATGAAACGTGGTGCTCTAAAATTGGTTCAGCCGTTCCGGAGATATGGTTTTTTGGAAAATGTGCTTTGTGCGAAAATCGACGAAAAATGCCATTTTATGGACCACCCTATTTTGGATAGGAGCACCCTAATCGCCAAACAAAAAAAAAAAAAAAATACGGGTCTTATTATTTGGGTCAAAGAACCCCCACTCCAAATTTGAGCCAAATCGGAGCACTTTTGATTTGGAGACTTCCTGTTTGGCGTGGAATGGCTGATGAATCGATAATTTTATTAATTAATTAATTTATTTATCTTCTTTGCAGACTTTTGGGTTTCTTACTAACTAAGCAACAAAATTCTACTTCTAAACACAGATTTACACACATTAAAGTCAAAATTTTCCAAAATAGTCGAATGATTAAACTTTCAACAGCAGGCGTCAAGAGGGTTGTGGTGTCCGTAGTTCGTCGTGTGTCTTGGTATGTCGAGAAGCTGATAGTTCCGAAGTTCTCTTGAGGGAACTCGGATGTGGACTTCCTCGAGTAGGTCACTGCAGTCAATGTTGTTCCGCAAGACGTCAAACACAAGCAGTCGAAAACTAGTTTTAGCAAATTTCAGGCAAAATTGTGATTTTTTAACAATTTTAGCTGAAACTAACATGTGTTTTGTTAAAAAGCGTTTAAATTTTGTTAATAAGTTTATATTTAGACAATGATTCTTTCTTTAAAACTATATTACGAACTAACTAATTAAAACAATTTAAATTTATTGAAATCCTATCAATGTCACCCCGATTTACGGTATCCTGTGGAAAGTGTGTCAATGCCCACATTCAGTGTCAACTGGTTTCCGGACTGCCATCGTCAAAATGTCCTCATCATTACGGCACCAGCACCAAATTGAAATGCAAATCAAAGCCAGCATTTGTCGTCCGGGGTTGTTTCCCCCCGGAAAGACAAACTCTCGGAACAAAACCGAAATAAATAATTCACACACGCTGGCGGTGACGTCCGGAAAAAAGGGGCAAATAAAAACAAGAAACAATCAAAACCGCAAGAGTGCGTTTTTTTGGCACATGTAGTGAACGAAAGGGCGGAGCTTTTTCTGGGTTTGTCGGTTTTGTTGCTCCTCTCTTGAATACTGGGGACAGATTATGACGCTATTCTGGGAAAGACTTTTATTGCGTATGTCATGTTTGCGAAACCTCCGGCGAGCGTTTCCTTGAAATAAATTCGTGGTGGTGAAATGATCGCTTCAATTTTTGGAATTTTGGTTACAGAAAAATCTTTAAATAACTCTTTAAATTTAACTTTTTGTATAATTGAATCATGTTCAGCAGCGATATAAAATCAGGTCAGTTAAGTGTAAAAACAACGATATTCTTGGAAAAATATAATTGAATTTCCAAAGTTGCTGGAAAACTTGTTGCAAAACAATTATCTCGCACACTTCAACCGTTGAATTAAACTCAAAACCCTCAAGCTAGACAAACAACTCCGGAGGCCAGCTCTCAACCGTTGGCAAATAGAAAGTTTTAATCCGACATGATTCACCCCCAATCACGTCCCGGGCATCAATCACACAAAGGTGAGCTGCCCCCGGGGGGAAGTGGCTCGTGGTAGTAGTAACTGTGTCATCTCCCCCACCGGGCCAAACTCCGGTGACCAGGTGCTTTGTTTGCGGGTATCAGATTTGGCCACGCGCCACCATTTCCGGGCCCTTTTGTTGCTCCTTCGCTAACCAATTTCGGCAAAACCCTTGGCCTTCATGGTTCTTAGGATTAGCAGACAAAATTTTAAGAAATATTATTAGGGGTAATTTCATGTGTTACGCAAATATATTTACTGTTTAATTGAAATGTTTGTATACAAGACGCTGAATAATTTAATTATTTATTTTATTTGTAATAAACCGCTAATGTTTGAACTCACGATATCTGGCCAACTATTGTTTCGATATTCACTGTTGAGAAATAGTAGTTTATGCAACATGTTGCAAAAAGAAGATTTTTTCAGAGCGAGTCGTCCAACGTCCAACGAGGTTCACCGAGTTGGATAAATACGACGAGTGCTGAAAAAAAAATCAAGTTTTGCAACGAGTTCCATACAACATTTTTTGCAATTATAAGTCAAATGTATTTTGTGATTTAACCGTTTAAATCAAAATGATGTTGAAAAGTATAACTTTTCGAAACAAGTGCTAAAAAGTTCAACTTTTCAGCACTGATTTTGAATAGTGTTATTATTCGATACTGTTATTTTTGGTTCAGACAAGTAGGCTTTTTCATCGTTCAAGAATGACAGGAAAAGTAAGTAGTTTCACGACGGAATTGCAAAAATAATGTTTTGTGAAATTTTAGGCTTATAACACTTATTTGCGACATTTTAAAATTGAATATTAAACGTTTTAATATCACAGATGTGCATCAAGGGTTAGCGAGACAACATAACCCTATTTTCGGGACCAAGAGTCGAGATAATGTCGGGACATTCGACAGGCGTTGACTTTCGGGTGAGGCGGCTTTGTTGTTGGGGAAGGTCAACGTGGCGGCGGAGGTTCGTGTTTCCCGGTAATCATCATCAATTATTTATTGCGGCCAGTTAGCGCGGTGGCTGGATTTTAGTGGGAAATATCAACACGTGCGGAAATCAGAGGCTTCTTCCAACTCCAACTTCTGCGTATTTTGGGAGCCACCCTGGTTTGAACCATGTTTTGGTGGTTGAATATAATTTGTTGCTCATTGGGTGCGTGTGGCCAGATTAGAAAGTCTGCTGCAGCCAAAATTTGGAATAGAATTTTGACACGCAATTTCCTGCCTATCAAACCACATTATTTTCTGTTTTGCAGTGGAAATTACTCTCCGCTGACTCGATTCATTGGTAGTAGGATGTAACAAAATTGACTTTTTGGCGGGCATTCAGGGGCTGGTCCCGGTGGGCATACCACAGAAAATCTGTGTCTGTGGGCATACTGAGCTCAAATCTAAAATATTAGCTTGATTGAAAGTAACAGGAGCTGGCTCTCCGCCCTTCAATTGGGATTTAACCCGTAAAAATATATTTTTTTTCAATAATGTCTATTTTTGGCCACCAATGCGTTTACCAAAAACATCATTGGCGTGTAGGCCAGATCCTTGCGCATGTTTCATTATATAAGACATTGAAGTTTGGAGCATCCTAGAGCTCGGTACAGATCTTCAAAGCTTGGTATTTTTTTTTTCGAAAAAAAAAATGGCTCCGCAAATTCAAGTGGCGTCTTGGGCGTCGCGAGGTGCGACGCATATCTTTTTAGCTGGGGTTGATTTTTCGAAAAAAATGCCAAACTTTGATGGTCTGTACCGAGCTCTAGGATGCTCAAAACTTCAATGTCATTAATACCAAAACATGCGCAAGTATCTGATGTTTTTGGTAAACGCATTGGTGGCCAAAGTGCCTAAAAAATAGACATTTTTGAAAAAAAATATGTTTTTTACGGGTTAATTCCCATTTAAAATTGAAGGGCGGAGAGCCAGCTCCTGTTACTTCCAATCAAGCTCATATTTTGGATTTGGGCTCAGTACACCCACCGGAACCAGCCCTTGATTGCCCGCCAAAAAGTCATTTTTGTTACACTCTAGTTGTAGTTATGTATTTTATTATTTGTTTATTTACTAGTTCACGGAAACATTGTCAACACTCAAAATTAATATTAATTGAAATAGATTAAAAGTTAAATTCAGCATTTATTCACTTCAGATATTTGCCAGTGATACTGTGAAAACTTTGTATCTCCAAAACATCATAAAATCAATACATTACATATTACAAATATGGTAAAATTGAATCTATTCGATACTCTAAATTTGAATTAGCGAAACTATTGATTATTGAACTAAATATGATTCTGTGAACAGTGTCATTTTGGAACAATTATGGGGTCATACTTGAGTGCAGTAATCAAAATCAGGTATAGAAAAAAGGATTAAATTTTCTGAACAGCTTTTATCAAACACTTATCCAAACCTCGGCTTAAAGAGATTTTGAATAATCGAACTGTGCTAGAAAAGCTTTAACATAATTCATGTCGTACATTTCCACACCTAAAGGAAGATAAGCCAATCATCGTACAGCTTCGCTTCGCTTCGCTTCGCTAGGAGACGGTGATTTTAGCGGATTGCAGACTGGATTTTCGCCATGTGATGTGATGATTGTCTAAGCCCAAGTTGCCTAGGAATCGATAATTGGGAATAGAACCAATTCCACCTGAACCAGATTCTCACCACCATGGCAGCCGTCCATTGCCGGCCGCTCCCATCTCCACCGCGCACCAGGGACAAGGAAAGAGAATTGGAAGACGGGAAGTGTTGATGCTCCACTTTTTTAAGAGTATTAAGGGAAAATCTCCACAGTATCCTCAAGTAAGTTTCGCTTGGAGTTGGACGGTTTTTGGGAAGGTGAATGGTCTGAGGAGCCACCCTAGGCGAGTGGTAACGACCTTTGGCATTGTTGTTCGAATTCTTCGTGTGTTCTCATTTCTAATGGGAATGCTTTCAATTCTTCTCATCTCTTATTGGATGAATTCTATCAGTCGCCCAGGCTATTCATAGCGAGGTATTTTTAGATTCAATTTCAACTGCGCTTGCAAATCTTGCATGCAATCTTGTTTGAGTTCTGATGTTCAACTTGCATTCAATGCAATTCTAAGTCCGATTCTTGGATTCAACTATACCAGTCTGATTCCTCCTCAAGCTACCAATGCTCCACGGTTAAGTGGAAAGCATTTTGCTTACCAATCCTAAGGACAGGGGATCGAACCCCGCCGTGAGCTTGAAGTTTTTTCATTAATTCCAAATTTAATGAGTCCAGAACATTCTCGTTGGGAGCAGATGGGTATCGAACCCAGAATCATTCGCTTATAAAGCGAACATCGTAACCATTCAGCCACGACCGCTCCATAAGCCAATCATCGTACAGCAACGATAAAAAGCGCAAAAATTTCCCAAGCCAGCGCCGAGTAATTGATGGGGACGCATCATGATTGATGATGATTGCGAGCAGGCACGATTTTGCCCGATGGTAAATCTTTCACCCATTTCAAAGCCCTTTGTTCGGGAAGCTTTCAAGCTCTGCAGTGGACCTGCATGCGTTGTTAAAGCTAACACTCGGGCATACGCAGTTGTGTGTGTGCTGTAAATAAATCATTATTAAATCGAATGCGTGTGCGTGCGCTTACATGACACCCATCGGTGGTATTTGTTATTGTTGTTTTGGTCTCAAATTGGATTTCAATGCGGTGACATTAAAAGGCAATCTATCAAAATGGCAGTAATCGATATGGTTTGCGGTTAAGTCCTCGAAAGAAGAAACATTTAAAGAGCGCACTTTGGAGGTATAAAATGAAACATTCTATAAATTTGCAATGTATCATAGATCATAGCAGATCTAGAATTCTAATCTATGAGCAACATGAATTCCACGGTATGGATAAGCAAATTCTAACGTAACGTGGTTGTAAATTAATGCTTTCGTCTGTACAGGAACATATTGAGTCCTGTAAGAGGAACTGCATCTCCATAAAATTCTATAGTAAAATGTATGCTATGCAACGTCGGATCACAGACAAACAGAAGTAAATCTCTTTTAAAATTTATCATTCAGAAGTTTAACGGTCAATTTGAATGTTCCGAAACTTACGCGTGTGACACTTCCTTTAAACAAAAAGCGCGTGAAATTGTCGCACATTTCGTGTAATGCCAACTAGATGGCTGTAGTGACAGGTGTCAAACGAATTTTTGATCAATTTATTCTACGATTGCATGTCTGTTTGTCTGTAACCAGCTCTTGTAGAGAGGCTAGATTTACTACACATCCTACATGGATTGGATTGGCCATCAGGATACTTACCGCTCATAAAATTATAAATCACAGGATTGACAGCACTGTTGGCGTAGCAGAGCCAGTGGGAGAACAGTGACAGCACCGCCACGATGTCACTCTGGCCGATGTCGAACGTGTATCTGTGGTGGTTGGTTCCGTTGGTTGGCGTCGTCCCACGTAGAATGTTCAAACATGTGGATGGAAATAGAGGGAAAAGCAGAAAGTCGGACACGTTTTACGTTAGTTGGGCTTCGAACTGTATGTGATGTGGTCTACATCAGGCAATGTGAGGAAGAGACATTGTTGGGTTGAGTAATAAATTTCGTAATGGGATATATTGGAGTGGCAGTTGTGCGTGGGGGGCCGGATATCTGATTGAAGCTGTAATCAAATAGCAATATTTTTATCAACGAGGATGCAATAAATCAATGGAACTATTTTCCATTATGGAAATGAATTTATGGCTGCAACGATTGAATGATTCAAGTCATTCAAAGTTTGGTATGTTTACGCCGCATGTATGGCTGTAATTTTGATCCTGGAAAGATCGTATTTCACCATTTCATTCGAAGATTTCTTGATTTTTTTTGGATATTTTTGGGTGCCAGAGCAGTTTTATTTTATCACGCGAATTCCGGAGAATCTTAAATATATTTTCAGCTTTATTTTCAGAAGGTTTTTAAAGGCGTAAATTGCTCATACAGTGGACTCTCATTTTATCGATATTGAAGGGTCCGTCGAGAGCAGGAGTCAAATTATAGAAAAATCAAATCAAATTATAGAAAAATCAAATCAAATTATAGAAAAATCAAAGCAATCTAATTGAAGAGACTAAAAAAATTATTAAAACATGGAGCAATAGACGGCCAGAGAGTCAAATTTTGAAGCTTTAAAAATATGTTTTATTGAAAAGATCAGCGAATTTCACGAAAATGTATTTTTTTCAATAACAATCGAACCAACAGTTGTCGAGATGCCCGGGCAGACGGTAATAACAAAATTCATGCCATTTCAATAACAAATACTGTTAAAATAACAGAAAGTGTTATGGAATCTTCTTGAAAAATCCAGTTTTGCATAAGAGATTAATAACAGTTTATGTTATCACAACAAAATTTGTTATTGGTCTGATATTGGTTGAAAGCCAAAACAACTTTAGAATAACATTTTATATTATGGAAGAATATCTCAAATTGTTATTGGGAAGATCGGATTAGTTGTCAAAATAACAAAAAATAATAACAAAGATTTGTTCGAAGAATAACTAAAAATGATATCAATCTGTTATCACAATAACAATCCAATAACAAAAAAATCATAACGACGAATAACAAATTTTGTTATAAATAACGTAAAATATTATTGGCCTAGTGTTTTCAAATATCAAAAAATGTTATTCTCAAATTATTTTCGTCTGCTCGGGTGTTGGTCAGATTTTCAACTGACAGGCTAATTAAATGACACTGAGATAAACTAATTTTCATCAATTCGATTAATTTTGTGAGGCTGTATCTCGGAAACTAATTATCAGTCTCAGAGAGATAATTGTTGGAATATTTGGTAGCATAGCTTTCATTTTTCAGGGGTTGCTTTTCTTCATAAAGTATTTAAAAAGCACGAAATAAATAACTCCAGAATATAATAACCTAAAAGTGACATAAACTTCAAAACGGTGCACTTTATCTAAAATTCGATAAATTACTCTTCGATTTGAAAAGCTTTAAATTTTTTTTCTAAAAAATCTATAATTAAAATAAATATTTCAGGAATTCTACATTTAGTAATAAAAGGTAAAAAAAACGTTTTTTCCGTTCACCTATTTTTTCCGAATGTCCTTATCATATCCTACAATTTTGCCGAGGACACCAAATCGATCAGAAAATCTTTTCCCATTTTGTATGACCAGACCCCCGAAATTGGAAAATGCGGAAAAACTAATGATGCAAACTCTTTCGACATAGGGAATGGATGGATGGCAAAAATCAAGAGACCTACTCAACTAAATCAATCCACTTGGTGCCTTACTTACTTTACCCTCCAGTAGAATTTTATTGTTCAAAGCCATGATATGGTTCAGTTTGGGTATTGCTATAACTATTTCTATTTTGTAAAATTTCCAATTGTGAAAATGACATGTTCCAATTTCAGATTCATCTCCAGGATTTTAAACAAGTCATATTCCCCAAAGGAAGGATCCCCCGTCGTCATCTCAAACATTTCCGCAAGGGGTTGTTCAGCGCTCGTACAGTTTCAATTATTGACTGTTTGCATACATTCCGACTGATTTCACCTCCCCAGAAGCCATTACGGGGAAAGGATTTTCCCTCATCCAAACCATGGTATCAGGAGGAAACCACATGCAGTCAGCCCGTCCCCATAATCATTGTTACGAACGATCATGTGCGGCTTGGGATTTCTTTCTGCGAGCAGAGATTTCCCGATAATCCGTATCGCTCTCTCTCGGAAAGGGTGTTGCTGGTTGGGTTGGTTTGTTGGTGGTTGATGAAGGTATTATTTTAAATACTTTTCTTTTGTCGGGATTGTGGCTTTTCCCGCTACGAAAAGGTGGAGCTTTTGAACGGATTTCGATTCAATTTATCGCTAGATTTGAAAGCCGTTGTAGGGAAACGATTCCTCATTCTTGAAATAAATTCTATTTTTAGTCTCCAAAAAAGTGCTTCTCTATTAAAAATTGATGTTTAATGCTTAAAACTTCGAGAAAGTACTTCAATCCCAAGCTTTCCAAAACCCAATTCCAAGGTCGAAGCATCCCAAATTATCTTAGCCCCCCACCCTTCGGCTAGGATTCCCATCTAATGTGCTTCGGATCTGCACAGCATAAAGAGCTTTATCTGCTCGCCTTTTCGTGCACTTATATCGTCATCATCTTTTCAGCTATTCATTCGGGACGATTTAGGTTGGGTTTTGCGAGGGAGCTTTCTGGAACGACCATCAACTTTTCCGAACACCCCAAAAAAGGAAGCCCCCAGAGGATATCGGGCGGGGTAAGAACTCAATTTTCCTCGCCAGGGGTGTTGGCTTTTAAATCAAATTCATCTCTTCATTGTTATTGAGGGTGCCCCCACTCGCTCGAGAGAAACTTTGGCACTGCTGTTACGCTGGGAGGTGTTGAGTTTTTGGGAGGGGTAAATAGTTGGGATTTTGGGTTAGGATCGTTTTGTGTACTTTTGAGGAATGCTGGACTTGGAATTGAAAGGGTCATTGTTGGGAGAGAACTGACTAGGGTATAACTGTGTAAAACGGTTGGATGAATCATTTATTATCAATGGTGAATGAAAGTAGAACAAAAACAAAACGTTTCAGGCATTGAGTTTCAAAACAAAAGCTTTTCATTGTATGTAACACTTTCGCTTTGTCAAAAAGTACAAACCAGAAACGTTTCAATAAAGTGATCCTAAAAGTGTCAAAAGTGTCAAAAGTGTCAAAAGGGTCAGAAGTGTCAAAAGTGTCAAAAGTGTCAAAAGTATCAAAACTTACAAAATTTACAAAATTTACAAAATTTACAAAATTTACAAAATTTACAAAATTTACAAAATTTACAAAATTTACAAAATTTACAAAATTTACAAAATTTACAAAATTTACAAAATTTACAAAATTTACAAAATTTACATAATTTACAAAATTTACAAAATTTACAAAATTTACAAAATTTACAAAATTTACAAAATTTACAAAATTTACAAAATTTACAAAATTTACAAAATTTACAAAATTTACAAAATTTACAAAATTTACAAAATTTACAAAATTTACAAAATTTACAAAATTTACAAAATTTACAAAATTTACAAAATTGACAAAATTGACAAAATTGACAAAATTTACAAAATTTACAAAATTTACAAAATTTACAAAATTTACAAAATTTACAAAATTGACAAAATTTACAAAATTTACAAAATTTACAAAATTTACAAAATTTACAAAATTTACAAAATTTACAAAATTTACAAAATTTACAAAATTTACAAAATTTACAAAATTTACAAAATTTACAAAATTTACAAAATTTACAAAATTTACAAAATTTACAAAATTTACAAAATTTACAAAATTTACAAAATTTACAAAATTTACAAAATTTACAAAATTTACAAAATTTACAAAATTTACAAAATTTACAAAATTTACAAAATTTACAAAATTTACAAAATTTACAAAATTTACAAAATTTACAAAATTTACAAAATTTACAAAATTTACAAAATTTACAAAATTTACAAAATTTACAAAATTTACAAAATTTACAAAATTTACAAAATTTACAAAATTTACAAATTTACAAATTTACAAAATTTACAAAATTTACAAAATTTACAAAATTTACAAAATTTACAAAATTTACAAAATTTACAAAATTTACAAAATTTACAAAATTTACAAAATTTACAAAATTTACAAATTTACAAATTTACAAAATTTACAAAATTTACAAAATTTACAAAATTTACAAAATTTACAAAATTTACAAAATTTACAAAATTTACAAAATTTACAAAATTTACAAAATTTACAAAATTTACAAAATTTACAAAATTTACAAAATTTACAAAATTTACAAAATTTACAAAATTTACAAAATTTACAAAATTTACAAAATTTACAAAATTACAAAATTTACAAAATTTACAAAATTTACAAAATTTACAAAATTTACAAAATTTACAAAATTTACAAAATTTACAAAATTTACAAAATTTACAAAATTTACAAAATTACAAAATTTACAAAATTTACAAAATTTACAAAATTTACAAAATTTACAAAATTTACAAAATTTACAAAATTTACAAAATTTACAAAATTTACAAAATTGACAAAATTGACAAAATTGACAAAATTGACAAAATTGACAAAATTGACAAAATTGACAAAATTGACAAAATTGACAAAATTGACAAAATTGACAAAATTGACAAAATTGACAAAAAATTGAATTGATGTTAGTGTTTTTTTTCAATATTGATTTTTAACCTTCCTGTATTGAAGAGTTTGGTCAAACCCAAAAAATGGTTAAATTTTTCGACGAGTTAAGTAATATGTAAAGAAAATTTTAAGTAACACTGAAACTAAGGACATTTATTTAGTTTATGCAGTTTTATTTGCAAAAGTTTAGGCCAAAGTTTATGAAAACGATTGTTTTTCGTAACACTCAAGTATCACTTCAGTTTGTTCAAATAGCATTCATTTGTGTTGAATGAACAGTGACTTATAATGAACAATACAATGCTCAGATTATCCCGGGAATCATGGGATTATTTTCTCATTCCCCGAGAAAGTTCAAACCCAGGAAAATTGAAAGTCCTAACTTAGCATCATATCAACTGTAAATAATCAACTTGATATTGAGCAACACTTCAATCCCTTAGAATCATCTTCATCAATTTGTCCGCTTACATGCTAAAACAAACTCGTCTGCACGACAACACATCCTGACTTTTCGACTTTTACCCTCTTCCGTGTCTTGCAGGAAACCCAAGAATCTAATCCCTTTCGATTGGCCCCAAAAAATGACAACTTCCAGACGTAAACAGCTCCAGTAAGGGAAGAGGGCAACAAACTTTTGTGTGCTTTTCCTTGTTCAGAAAAAAGGCACATTTTTGCTTCCACTTTTTCGCTGAATTACCTCTCGTTCGCTCACTTATGCAAAGCTGGGAAATCCCTCGACTTTTGCTAGAACGATGTTCAGCAACGACGTCAAAGTCTTGGGAAAATGATATGCAAAGACCAGTTTTGAAGCTTGCTGGAAAGTTTCGTAGGTCGTAGAAGGAAGTTTTGTTGATTTTGAATATTGAGTTTGATATGATTTTTTCAATTGTAATTTTAATAGCTGTGTTTTTAGTTTTGAAAAATACCGTTTCCAAAAGATGTCTATGAGTCTGTCTGATTCCTGGAAAAAAACTTTTCAATTTTGATGTTTTCAACAGTCTGTATGCAGCGTCCCACGACATAAAGCTGAACAAAATTTCGCTCCAATTAACGTTCGGTCAAACTTTTCCAAGCTTTTCACGAGGGTCTGACAAGTGATACTTTGTTCGAGACATAATTTGCACTTTCAAAGTTTATCTAGTCACGTCCAGCTGCAGCAGCAGCTCCATTCGAGGACATTTGGTCCAAAACGCCACCCTCAGGTGTTTCGCCGAACTGATGGCGTGGAAAATCCACCATCATCCCGTATTCTCGGTAAAACCTCGCCGGTAAAAAAACTATTAGGTTCCATCTGTGGCTGCTATTTCTATTTAAAATTTTCTCCTTTTCACTGACTCCGAGAACGGTGGAAATTCCTTTGCGAAGGGAGGTGCGCGTGGTATTGCTGGGAAAATATGAAAACCTTGCTCGAAGGGGCCCATTGTTCCCTTTTGTTTTACAGCGAATGTGGACGGGAGGTAACAACTATTCAAAACTCTTGGAGGATTTTCAGGGAACAAAGTGCTGCAAATAGCAGCTTAGAGGGGGTGTTGTCCCAGCAAAAACACGAAAAACATGTTATTTTGAAACAAAAATGTTTTCGTCAACGGGATTCGATCGCTGAACCTTCGACTTGGAAAACCAGTTTCGCTTTTACTTGTGACATAATAAAAACACAAATTTCTTTGATTTTGTTTTTCAAATAATCTATAATTACTACGAAAATTAGCCACTCTCCCCTATCCCTACAGATAAACAACGTTTGCATCCACCATATCCACACTCTCTGTCGGAGTCTGCTGGAAAACATGAGGTAAACAGCCGCTATAAGTACACACGAACGACACTACGCGAAGGGAAAGTGGCAAAATGCATGGTAATAATTTTCTTCCGGGCTTTTTTACGGTTTAGTGAATGTTTCTTGCACTCTTTTTTGTTTCTTTCCCCTCCCTCCCTGGATTTCTAGGCGTATAATCCCCGTGAAGTAGTAAACGGTACGACTGCTGCTGGATGGCGTTAAATTTCCGTTGGGAATGGGAGCGAAAAAAATATATATACGGTCGTTGGAAGCTTTTACCTGTGAATGGTTCTGGGCTGCATTCCAACCTTATTTTTTCCCCCCTTGCATTTGAGGATAATCTGGGAGCAGATTTCCTGCTTAACGTGTAAGCTTTTAATGCAGACTATTGCCTTGGAGTTTCAATTTCCGGCTGCATGTTGGGATTACTTTTAGAACATTTTAGAACTAGTTAGAATTTTGAAGTATTCCTTATATTCTTTAGTTAATGATGGATGCTTTTCTCATAAAATTAATTGCAAAGGCTTCTTGTGTGTATATGATTGCGCCTTAACGCATGTAAAATTAGCGTAAATAGAGTTTCCCATATTTCAGCTGGAGGTCGCAAGTAAAAGGTGATTCTTTTCTTGTGTATAACTTTCAACCAACCTTAATAATTTTTAATAGGGACTTACGGAACCCATGGAACCCTGTAGGTCAAATCTGGCATAAATCCATTCAGTCAATTAAAAGATATTTTGAGTGAAATTGTTGGTCTACGCTCAACCCCACACACAGACATTTGCTCAAAGTTTGACTCTGAGTCGTAATGTTTATGTTGCTTATGCTTAAAAATATGTTCATTTTGTATAGGTTTAGGTTATTTGCTCAGTGAGGAAGGCAAAAATCTCGCAAAAAAAAAAAAATAAATAATTGGGAAAATTATGCGGTCTTCAAATGATTGGCTGTTATTATTTTAAGAATTGTAATATTTCATGAATTAAAAAAAATATTTTATATCTCCAACAATGCATTTTGAAAATTCAACTTCTGGAGTTTCTTCTAGCATAATGCTTCTTACAAAATTTTGCAAAAGTGAGTTAATTTTATTTATGATTACGTAAGTGAGAGAGTGATTGAGTAAATTAAAGAGTGAGTTCGTTATTATGAGATAGACTAAGGTATACGTTAGGGTGGGTACGGATTTCGAAAAGTTCTCAGATCAAGTTCTGGTGTGGTTCCCCTTGTAGGGCATACCCATAGGGACTCTCACGCCAAATTTCAGCTTATTACAATCACGTGGTAGCTGTTTGATATGTGGCGTCGCGGTGTTCATCAAGCATTCATAGCATGCTAAGGAAAATTTGATGCTCTTCTGGGGAAAACGGTTGGTTCCGAAAACCCCGGATGTATTGCCGTTGAGCTCGATGGGGGTTGAACGAATCGACCTGGTCTCTTAGGGAAAGTTGTTCTCCAGACGATTCCGCTCATTTCTGGCCATCCTAGAAGTTTCTACATGTTTTTCCCAGGCCTGTAGGAGCAAATGAACGAAAATTCAAAATTTCCCATAGTAATTTCCATGTAAACTTGAACCCGCTTGAGACAAGCCAGTTTTCAACCAAACGAGCTGAAATTTGGCGTGAGAGTCCCTATGGGTATGCCCTACAAGGGGAACCACACCAGAACTTGATCTGGGAACTTTTCAAAATCCGTACCCACCCTAGTATACGTGGAATATAAGTGAGTGTGTGAATCAGTGAATGAGTTAGTGAGTGAGTTGGTGTATTATTGAATGAGCCAGAGATTGGGTGAAGGTGAATGAGAAATTGAGTCAGTGGATCGGTGATTGAGTGAGCGGACCATGAGTGAGTCAGTGAGTTAGTAATTAAGTGAGTTAAGTGAGTTTGTTTTTGAGAAAAAGAGTAACATATCGAGTGTTTTATTGACAAAAATAGTAAGGATTTAAGAAATGTTGTCCCAGGTTTTTGTCCCCACCGCCTATCAAAAAGCCCCAAACAATCATTTGATCAAAAAACACCCATTTAGACTCTTTGAAAATTTTGAATTTTGGGACCACAGATCGGAAAAAGACCTTAGGAGCAATTCTCTACCAAAACCGGAAATGGATTTTATTTGTATTTTTTGATTTGGCTCAAACTTTGTTGGGGCCTTCCCTATGACCAAAGAAGCCATTTTGCATCATTAGTTTGTCCATATAAATTTCCATACAAATTTGGCAGCTGTTCATACAAAAATGGTACGTAAATATTCGAAAATCTGTAACTTTTGAAGGAACTTTTTGATCAATTTGGTGTCTTCGGCAAAGTTGTAGGTATTGTTAAGGACTATTTAGAAAAAATAGGTACACGGAAAAAAAATTTCCCGATTTTTTTATTAACTTTTTTTCACAAAAACTCAAATTCCCAAAATACGTATTTTTTGATTTTCGAGATTTTTTGATATGTTTTAGGGGACAAAAATCCGCAACTTTTGAGCTATAGAGAAACATGGTCAAAAAATCTGCAGCCCACGATTTTCTAATGACGATATCTCAGCAATTAATGGTTCAATTTTCAATGTTAATACATGAAACATTCGTGAAATTTTTCGATCTTTTCGAAAAAAATATTTTGGAAAAAATTAAATCAAGTAGAGGTGGGCAAAAAAAGAGCGAGCCACTCAAAGAGCCGATTCACTGAAAAGAGCGAAAGAACCGTGGCTCACAAAAAAAGAACCGCGGTTCTTTTTTAAACTTCAGTCTTTGAAAGAACCGGCCCAACATGGCATGATTTTTGTTATAAATATAATTTATTGAATTTCCAAAAAATGTAGTATTAAATTTGTTTTTGAGAATTGAAAATGCAATTTCAAATATTTCAATGCCTATAAAAAAACCAAAAAAAAAAATGATTTTTTTAAACAACTTGAAAATATTTTTCACTTTACAACTGATTATAAATTAAAGTACTACTGGAATACAAATTTGAGCATTTCAAATTGTATAATATTATCAAAAATCTTCTGAATAGTTTAGAGATTTTGAAAAAAAACCTTCTGTCCAAATCAACTTTAGCGTTTATGGACTTTATCAATTAAATCAGAATGTAGAAAAGAGTTCACAGAATGTTTTCTCCAAATAAAATATCAGCATTAGTTCAATTCTTGCAGAAATAAACGCAATTTTAAAATTAATAGCATTTTTTCCAATCCTAGATTTAAGTTTGGATGCCATTCAATTACTCGAATGTTTAGGTTCGAGTAGAAATCTTGACATAGAGACCGCCAAGACCAATGGTTTTCAAGGCCATCTTCTCGTTTTCAGTTTTAATTTTTTTTATCAAATTATTTTGTAAAAGTCCAGTGTGAAATAACTTTTAAAATCATACGATTCTTAAAAAAACATTTTCATTTTGAAAAAGAGCGAAAGAGCCGTTCAAAAGAGCGGCTCTTTTTAATGAGCGAACGAAAATGAGCGGCTCCTAAAAAAGAGCGGTTTTGCCCACCTCTAAAATCAAGACTAAAATTTTAAAAGGGCCAAACATTGAATATTATGCCCATTTAAAATGCTAGTATTGATTTAAAAAAATTTAAAATATTTTTTTCGAAAAGATCGGAAAATTTCACGAATGTTTCATGCACTAACATTGAAAATTGGACCATCAGTTGCTGAGATATTGACATTAGAAAATGGAGGGTTGTTTGGGTGAGAATTAGAAAATTTCAATTTTCTTGTTTCTTTTTCTTTAAGCCGCTGTATCTCAGCAACCAGAGGTCCAATCTTCGATGTCTCTTAGACAATTTTATAGCAAATTTTCTGAACTTTTCAAAAAAAATATTTTCAGAAATGATCACTCATGGTCACTATTTTTTAAAAATCGAAAAACTGCAAATATTTCGCTGAAATCAATCTCTCGGTGGCTATATCTTGAAAACGGGGCCCTTTATCAAAAAAAACTGTAAAGTAATCTTCGATTGCAAATTCAATTTTGCATAAAAAAATGAGGTCAAAAAAAAATTTATGTATAAAATTTCGATTTTTTCCAAAAATCACCAGTTTTTCAAAAAATCATAACTCGGCGGCAGATTTTTTGACCATGTTTCTCTATAGCTCAAAAGTTGCGGATTTTTGTCCCCTAAAACATATCAAAAAATCTCGAAAATCAAAAAATACGTATTTTGGGAATTTGAGTTTTTGTGAAAAAAAGTTAATAAAAAATCGGGAAATTTATTTTTCCGTGTACCTATTTTTTCTAAATAGTCCTTAACAATACCTACAACTTTGCCGAAGACACCAAATTGATCAAAAAAATCCTTCAAAAGTTACAGATTTTCGAATATTTACGTACCATTTTTGTATGAACAGCTGCCAAATTTGTATGGAAATTTATATGGACAAACTAATGATGCAAAATGGCTTCTTTGGTCATAGGGAAGGCCCCCACGAAGTTTGAGCCAAATCAAAAAATACAAAAAATAAAAATGGTCGAAATCGGCCGGTTTTGTAGAGAATTGCTCTTAGGAAAAAAAATCTCACTTTCATTACTGTTGATAAATTTAAGCTATTTTTTAGAGATCACACTGGCAATATAAACTCAGAAAGAAATTTGTAACATTGTTATCTTTGACTTGAGATGAACATACTTTACTAAAACTAGCACCAAAACTCACCTAGCCACGTTCAGCATGTGCACCGGGAAGTAGCACCCGGCAAACATGAGCACCACGGCCACCAACATTTTGGCCGCTTTCCGGCGGGCCCTCAGCTGGCCCATGGTGCTGGTGTTGCCCACGCAGTTCAGCGTCGTCCGTGTACCGTGAACTGCAAAGATGAAACAAAACAAGAATGAAAGGGAAAGCTTTGAAAAGGCAATCAGAAATAATTTCGAGCTTCCCAGAACCGACCGGCAAACTAATTAGAACTGGGAATAGCGCCGCGGCGACTAGTGGGGAACTTCGCCGGTTTCCAAAATAGAGTTTCCATTCCGAGAAGTGGCAAAATCGGACAGGTGAATGGAATGGAATGACCGGGCTTTGAAACCGGGTGTAGCCGGTGTGTCTGCTACTTACGTCCACATGGCTGCGTCCGGGACTCCCGGTGGCCGGGGATGGTGTCGGACCGCCAGAGCACCCGTACGATCTGGAAGTACGCCACGGTCATGAATAGAAGTGGCAGCCTGGAATAAGAGAGAAAAAAGGGAAGCGAAATGAAAATAGAATCAGTGGAGCGGTGAAAGGTGAGTTGATACGCTCTAGGAGCCGCTATTGTTTTTGGGGGCGATCGTGGAATCAGGTTTGTATTTGACAAAAGAAATAAAATGTGCACAAATAATATCATTAACCAGATAATTTTTTAAAATAAATAGAACAATACGTTATAAATAAACTTTTCTGGTGGAAGGGATAGAACAACTTTTTAACTGTTTTTTAATGAAGCAAGAAAGATAGTTGTTTAAATTTTGGGTTTATTTCTAATGGATGAAAGCGTAATTTAATTTATTTCAACATTTCTCTTGAATTTTATTTTAACATCTTCTCTTTATTGTTCACAAAGATAAGTTTATTTTTCTGTATAAAATTACCCTTTGTACGACCCCAAAGGTTTTCAAATTGATTTTAAAATTATTTTTAAAACGAAAAACTTCTTTGACAGAAAGTATCCTACTTGACAGCTCGTTCCAAGGGGCGATAGCTGATCCATCGAAAAATGTTGTCTTGTTTATTTATTTTTTATTGCATGGAAATAAAAAAAATATTATACTGATTTTAAGCATGTTTTTTACCGTTTTACATAAAAATTTACATAGGACTTCAGGACCCTATTTGACACTATTTCACAGAATACAAACAAATTTGAAATTTTAATCAGAAATAAAGCAAAATTCATGTAGTCAAGGTATGTTTGACGAATAAATACATAAAAAAATGTCAAGATGGACGATTTTCGTCTATGCATGAAATCAATAATAAAAAATGATACATTTCTATAAAACATTAAAAACTTTTTTCTATAAATTTCAAGAGAAACTTTAATTTCTAAACATTTGATAGTGTGTCAAACTAAAAACTGGGTCACGCTTGGCAACAGTTGGTGTCAAACCATCGGGGTTTGAGTGTACCATGGAAGGATTTTTTAAGTGCTGTCAGTTTAGATTTTAACCCACTCTCATTCACAGTGCTAGCCAAAAATTGAAAACTCCGTCACTGAGCACTTTTTCCCATCTAGGGAACGTATACCCATTTTAAGCCTAATAAGCGGTCGTGTTTGAATGATAATCTTGAGTGTTCCTTGAAATTTACTAAAACCAAGTACACCGACGAGTAGAGCAACTTTTTGGGAACATTTCTGTTTATTTTCATTTTTACTAAAAGTTATTATTTTCCTTCTACACGCATTTAAAAATAATATTTCCCAAATGCATTCTAATCAGTCGAGTGCATTGGGCCACTCCGATTTTCCTATTTTCAGCTTCGTTCTGTTTTCTTCCTGCGCTTTTTTTTGGGGTCTGCTTAGTGCTGCCAAAATTGATGAAATTTTAAGCGAATACTCACGAAAAGTAGCATTTATAGAGAAAATTTCCTGGCATCACTGGCTCACTCCAACAGGCGCTGCTGGTGGTGTTGGTAGCTACCCTTTGTTCTTTATTAGCCTTCGCTTCTCGCTCGGTTTTCTTCCGCCTTCGATTAGAATGGGTCGTCGAAATTCAAACGTCAAAAGACTTGGCGCGTTTGTTTTTTTGATGGCGCTCGCTAATTATTTACATGATTCGGGATTATTTTTCAAATGAGTGATTAACTAATGTGCAAAAGATCATGTTGCCGGTAGTTGGAAGCAATTTTATATCTTAAGCGCTTTGAAAACGTTAGCGCAAGTGAAAAGATATTTATAGCGACTTTTGTTATGCAGTAAACCTCTCATCCTGCGTGTGGATGTGTGTGCCACCAAAATGATGAGAAATGGTCTCGCAAAATAGAAATTATAATCAAAAGTGCATTAGTAAATGGCATAAATTTCCGTGATTACTTGAGGCGGTGCTGCTGCTGGTAAATTTAAAGCCTAAATAGTATTTTTGGAGCTGTGTAGGTGTTTGATTAGAAAGGGTATATTTCCCCTATTTTCGCCCAATTCATTCATTCATCGCCGGCGTTCCAGTGAATGAGAGAAAGCAAAGCTAGAATCACATTGACAGCCTCCCCCTGTTTTCCAGCAGCAACCAGACCAGCACAAAAAAAGCTCCAGGCAGTTCCGAAAGCTTGCTTTAACGGTAGCCATTATTGTTATTACTGTCCTATTGAGATGTGGGTGTGTGTTTTTGTGTGTGGGCGTGGGAGGTGGGGAGAGAGCGAGGTGTCGGACACGACGATGATGATGACGGTTGTTGTTGTTGGCAAAGGATTCATTGTGTTGTGTGTTATTGTTTCAGCTTTAGCGTAGAGTACGAGAATCTACTCTCACCGGGTTTTGGATGGGGGCGGGAAAGCGTGGGAGTTTCTCCATCACACCCGCCGTTAAAGAGCCAGCACGTGGCCAATGAGGTGGAAAACGAGTTAGGGGGAGGCGGTGGAGGTGTGTGAAACGAGGTGATGATGAAAGTTGCTTCTCCTGATAGGTATGAACAGAAGATGAAGACCATTATTGAGAGGGCAATGGATGGATGATTTTGGGGATGGGAGGGGTTGGTCCTGCCTGACTGGGGAGGTAAACGGCTGAAAATCATGCTAGAACGACGCAGCAGCATTCGAAAGGATGCCAAACGATTGTTGTGATGATGATGCTACTAAATTCGACTATCATTATACCGACTGTTGGGCAGCATATTGTGCTCAATTGGTGCTTACGAGGGTGGCAATTATACAGATTGAGAGACTTCAATTGTGCTGTTTTGGTTGCTTGCGTGCAGTAGTTTGATTTTATTGACCTTTGAAATGGACCTAAAAATACTCTTTGTTGTCGATCGCGATACATATTTGGGCTAGGCAAAACTATCATTTTATAATCAGATTACGCAACATTGTGAATGAATTGAAGGGTGAAATTTTAAAAATTATTTCAAAGTTAAGAAATATTTTATTCTCATTGAATAATGAATACAAGTAAAAGGAACAACTATGTTATCCACCAAGAAGTGTGCACTCTTTTTTAAAAGCAACTTCCTGAAAGCACCTTCCTGTAGACGCAACATAAACCCACACCACACGGCATGGGGCACTTTCCGCAGAAATGCTAACTTTATTGCGCAAATAAATGCATGTATTGCCTTTTTGCCTCGTAACTCGTGCCCCCAAGAAGTCGCAGCCGTGGATGCTGGGACGTATTTCCGCCTGAACCGCCACCGTTGGCTAGCGCGCTTTGCTAAAGGTTGCGCCAGAGTCTTCTGGACCAAAGGAGGGGGGTGTCTGCGTGGGCGTCGGATCGGAATAATAAATTTAACACTCCGTTTTTAATTTAATATTTTATTGCTTTTTAGCTGCGGCGTTGGCGGCGGCGGCGGCGACGGAACGGTCCAATTGAAACTTATTACCGGTACTTTGCGGAGTGCCACGCCGAGCTTGTAATTAAAACAGATGTTAGGTTGGAAAGGAACGAGGATTTTGAAAGGAAAATGCATCTAATTTGAACTTTGTCGTTGGAAGAAAGTATTGGACTTTATGAGTTTTGATTACAACAACGCTAATTTCACTTTAATTTCAGTGGAATAAATAAACTTACAAATTTAAAGATGTAAATTATTACATTTTTAGCCAATACAGTGCCATCACGTTTTTGTCTGCCTCTGATTTAGTAACACAAGATTTTGGCAACAACCAAATTACAGTCTAGACTCGATTATCCAAAGTTTTGCTTATTCGAAGTTCGATTATCCGAAGGTTTATTGAAGGACTTTTGATAATCGATTCACGAACAAAAAAAAAATTTACTTTTAACAACAAATTTGAGTTTTATGATGATGTTTTTATGAGTTTTATGCCTATCCAATTAAAAAAATCATTGTTTTCAATATTTCATCATCACCGCCATTTTGGTCGCCAACTTGAATCAAAAAATTCTAAATCACTTTAGAGTAGTTTAGGGGTCAAACCAGGGTTGCGAATGAGCGAGCGCTCACGGAAGGCTTGCTCGCTCCAGCTGGAGCGTGAGTTTTTATCAGGTAGCTCGTGCTCGCTCACGCTCACCGGAGCATTTTGCGCTCACGTGAGCTGGTGAGCCAAAGTAGGTAGTTGTTTTTTCCTGTTGAAGCATCTGCCTGTTTGAAACAAAGTTTCTAGAACTATCTCAGCACAGGCAGCAAAAACAAACAAGAAAGTGGTCGAACAAACAAAAGTAGGCACGTAGGGGAACTATATCCTTTCTCAGCCTATTTCTATTATCGGCCTATCAGCACTTTGAACATGAGTTAAAGCTTTCATAAAGTGTTTTTGACTATTCCAAAGTAATAAATAGCTCAAATAAAAGTGAGCAAGCAACTCTCCAATGTTGATACATCTGAAAATGTTGATTTAATAGCGGAAAACGGCAAAAGTGATGAGAATTGGTCGAACGGCTTAGTGTGATTAAAATGGGTATATTTCCCCTAGTACGTTCTATTTAAAATCTAGACATTTTTCGAACAAGGAACAAAAAACTAAATTCATAATGTAAACATTCATTTACGTGAAGAGATGCACTGTTTGTTCACAAATCAAATCCATATTGGACCATATTGTATGTATGTACGTTATGTTTGTTATGTACAAAAATATTGACAATTTATGTATATTTTATTTATTTTTAAATAATCTTTTAAACAGTTACAATCATCCTTGTTCAAAAAATCATATATAACTTGTAATTGAATATTTTCAGAGGTTTGGTTGCGAAAGTGTTGAATAAAATCCACTTGTTGGAAGAAGAGCCAACCTTTTCGTGGTGAAAAATATTGAAAATTTATTTGATTTGAGTCAAAAGGGTTATTTCAACCCTTAGGAATTTTGAGGCATATATTTAAAATAGAACTATTTCAAAAATGTTACCCTAATTTCTAAAATGTTTGCCAAATAAAGACTAACCTTATAAAAATGATTAGCCGTTTCTAATCACTGAATCACTGAAAATTTAATAAACTGAATAACTTTTTTTAATGGTAGCTGATTAGGTACATAAAAACAGTTTAATGTTATATTTTAATCAAACAAGTACCTTGAATCGAGCTTACCAAAGCATAAATCCTCTTGAATCAATTCATTGTTTTGTAAGTTTTTCTAAGGTTTACAGGCCCTTTTATTTAGGCGTCTATACCCTTCCGCCCCTCTGCTACAATAAGGCCTTTGAATTCTAAAATATTTATACATTCGACTGTATGTCTAAAAAATTATTTGACCCTTGCAAATCCAACCATTTATTTAAAAACATGATTGATGAAATTAAGCTATTCCAATTCATATATCATAAAATTTGTTCACAAAGTCATATTTCCACAGCCCTACTGCACCTGACGCAAAAAATCCATCTAGAATTGAAAAAAAAACTTTCTCAAAAACGTTAGATCAGCGAATCTCAACCTTCTTCTAGGCTGGTACCCCCTGCCATGTAAATCAAGTAGGCCCGGTACCCCCGTTGAGAATCGCTGCGTTAGATGATTAGCGACACGTCCAAAATGAGCGCTCCGTGAGCGAAATACGAGCGCGAGCGCGAGCGTGGAGCAAACGTGAGCTGAAAAAATCGGAGCAAACGTGAGCGCGGGCAAACGTGAGCTAGCTCGCGCAGCGCTCCTCCTCACGAATGAGCGAAAAGTGAGCGCTCACGAGCGCGTGAGCGTGTGAGGAACGCAACACTGGGTCAAACTTCAGCTGAAAAAATATATATATTTTCGTGATTCGATTATTCGAAGTGAAATTTTGCCAAGGCCTTCGGATATTCGAGTCTGGGCTGTAATTTGATATTGTTGATCTCCATAAGCTTGCGTATGATATATTAAGTTCATTGCAAATATTTTTCAATGTGTATGCCCCCCTAGAAAAAAAAATCGAGGGACAAACAATAGGGGGCATCAACTGTATTAATAATGATATTGAGCATATTTGGGTTCGTTTAAAAATATTAGGATCATTATAAAAGTCCGATGTATTTACAGCACCTCAAAAACTTTTTTTCGCAAAAATAATCTTTTTCGTCAATTCTTAGTTATTTTGAAAATTAATGATGAATACAATCAAACAGATGTATTATGCAATTTTAAACACTTTTTCCATAAAAATATTGAAAATATGGCTAGTAATTTATTTTGTTTTGCCCCCTGATTATTTTCTCCCAAAACTTAATGCATTTGAATGCAGAAATATCTTGGGGCCATTGTATAATGACATTTAAAATTTTCCGCTCATCTTCAAAATTTAGCATATCTTCAAAATAAAACACAAGTTATATTTTCTCTTGAAATGTGAAAAATCAAATCTTTTTATGTGCAATATGGAATATTCCTGATTCATTGAAGTTAAATTACAACGAAAAATAGGTGATATATGATCACATATTTTTTTGACCATCCCAAACTAAACTTTTTTTTACTGTGTAGTTTATGTTATTTTATTGTTATTTGTTTGTTTATCTGTAGCGATATCCTGTTGGTGTATACACTTCGCATCAGGTCAAGATGTAATATAAACATGATTTTGTTTTATTACTGTGTACATGAATGTGACACCATCAATGTTTACATCTCTGGTTATTTTTCAATACTTCGTAACAGCCATCGCGTTATCCGACACTTATTTGAATATTTTCTCTGAAACAAATCATTTTTTATTGTTTCTCTGTAAAGAGCAAATTTTGTTTTTGTAATATTTTCAAAACAATGATTTTTTTTTATTTTTCATGAAAAAATTCATAAAATAAATTTACATGAAATGGATAAAGGACGGTTTAAATGTTGAAAACAGCTAACTTTGATTCAATTAAAGATCAATCTTTATGCTAAAAGTTCACTACACAATGGATGAATATTACATCTTTTTTATGTCATTTTACCTAAACTTACTAATAAACATTAAAAAAAACGTTTCTGAAATCGCGATAACATATCAAAATTTGATATTTGAATTTGAAAGTTGATGAACACAGTTACATTCTAAAAAATAATCCTTCTAAGTTATAACGTCATGATTCGAATTCCCGGACGCTTCGAAACCCGGACACTTCATATTGTTTAATAAATTATTTGGATATAAGTTCGCATTATGAATGTCAAAACTGTGTTATTTGATGAATTCCAACATTAACTTTCATTTAAAGTTTGTTTGATCGCTGTAGTTAATGCCAAAACAATTAAATACAACAAAATTATAAGTTTACCAAAAATGCGAAACATTTCACTTGAAATATTTCATAGGCGTTCGAAGCACCGGGAAGGCAAAACAGAAATTTATGGTTTCGATTTCCTTAAATTCTAGCAAATTTTTATATAAACTATCGATTGTTTTGATGTTAACAGCTTATTTGAGACCTAAAGAATGCCATTCACTAACATTTCAGTCCAAATTTGTGCGATTCATAAGTAAAATCGAGTATCCGGAATTCGAAGCAAAAGTGTCCGGATTTCGAATCAGCTTTTATCAGTGTCCGGGATTCGAAGCACAACAAGTCATTTTCAATTCAATTCAATTCAGTTTATTTCTTTAGTTTATCGACTAACATTAGTTTTTTTTAAGTGCAGTACAGAGTTTTGGGGGATCCTTTCAGCTGTGTATAAGGCATTTATCACAATGGATACAAATAAAGTTGGTTGTAAAGGAAACAGAAAACAGGAAAACAACTCGCAAAAAACCTGTCACTTTTGCTAGGATAGAAGGGGGATAGGAGAAGGAAAAGGGGTTTCTTAAAAACTAGATCACAGTATCACGGCACCAAACTCGATATCAGAGTATTCTCTGACATCGTGCAACTCGTCCAAAACCGCTGTAGCAGTTTGCTGGTCCAGGTTTCCAGCGATTCCGTGTTGGCCGCCTCCTCGAGCTCGTCCGTCGGGAAATTAAACGGCACAACAAGTCATTTTAATTTTAAAATTCTGATGAAAAATTGTTAAAAAAAGACATATTTTGCATACATTTTCTTGAAACTGACTGTTTATTACTACATCCTGATGATATTTCTACATTTCCAACTTATTTCATGATTTATTGCCATCCATAATAAAAATGATATGCTACTAAGTGGGATTTCGAATCATGACGTTAGAAACGGGAAAATTTTAATTGAAAAAAAATCCTGGTGAGTAACGTAAAATGGCAGTATTTTTTTAGATGCAAAATACTTTGTTTCGGATTTTTTAAGGTTGGCAGCCCTGCCATCGATAGCAGAGGCTGGCGGTGTGCGGTCCGCGGAGTTTGAAATGTTTAGTCGGTAGTTTTTATAGTAAATCACGTGAAAAGAAGTGAAAAGATTATACAATGTGTAGATTTCCTGCAGTTTTGGGAATTTGGACAGTGGTATTCATCTTATTAGAACAATTAAATAGTGCGAAAGAAATAAAAGCAGTTTGCCAAAGGAATATTTTTGAAAGTGGCATCAAGCAGCGCTCAAGCCATTTCATTTGATACTGGAGAAGGTATTGCAGATGGAGAAAAAGTACTTGGAAGATCAGCAAAGCTTGGTGGGCGGTCGACGATCGGTTAAGGTTGGTTGGAGAACGTGGATATTGTGCTGAAGCAGCAGCTGACCAAGAATTGCCAACATATCTGTACGCAAGGATGTGAATTGTGTCGGCAAGAATAAGATCAAGCTGCTCGTGATAGAGGCTCGTGAGCGCAGCTGGAATTCCAGATGCGTACGACCATAATAGGGGACAACTCCCGGGTGCTTAGGACTACCAGAAACCAGAAACTTGGTGAGATCTATCCAAACTGAAATTTTCACATTTTGCCTACTTTTCAACAATTATTGAATACGCGTTGAGCTTTGTTTTGCCTGATGGAATTGGAAGTTTAAAGATAGGTCGAGGACCCGTCTGATTCTTGTACTATGTATAGGCGGGGACAGGCAATGCCCAATGACTTCGCAATTGGGCCGCTAGGATCTCTGCTGTGTGATTTATCGAAAAAAGTCAACATTTCTGTTTACACCATCAATTTAGTTTGAAATGCAAGTTATTCTGCAAACGTGTCCACCTGTCGTTGCATTAAAATCGCCCCACGTCAACAGGAAATCACAACCTGTGAGTATCGGTAACTCAATTCCATGCTCTTTGGCATCATTGTATCCTACACCCCACGCATTCCGGTGCCAAATCAAAACAATTTATGTTACAAATCGCTTCAGAAGAAAACATCTGACAAAACAAGCTGCTGGACTAGCTGGGGGGAATTGTGACCATACATTGACTCTTCCGAGGAACTTCCCTTCAGCGGTGCCTGCAATATATTTTCTTTTCGAACTTGCGACAAAGCAATATCAGTTGACAGCAGACAGTTGGTCAAAAAAGGAAAAAAAAGACACATCGTCTCGAATTCAATGCTTAAAATAGAAAGTTGAAATACAAAGAAAAAAGCACGCCACAAAAAGCTTCTTCCCACAAAGCGAACGGAACAGTTGTGGCCTTAAAAAAACGCAGAAAAGTAAAAAGTTGGGGAAAATTCAAGTACACCACAGTGCAATCAGCCACTTACGAGTACAGGAACACGAATTTGACAATGTAGAACGTTTTCTCCTTCTCGTTGTCCCAGGTGGCCACACACTGGGTGAACAGCTTGATGTCGAAGCGCAGCTTTTTCCGCCGGGTCGTCAGCACCAGAAACTCGGGCAGGTCTGTGTGTGTTGGAAAAAAGTAAGGAAAAATTGAAAGGATTAGTCTAGGAAAATGAAAAGAGAAAACACGCTTCAGGTTTCATTAAAAGTGACTCGTGTATGATGTGATACGTTTTTGGAAATGGAGGTATTAAAACATTTTTGTTTTAGTGGATTTCAACATTTGTTGAAGTTTATGTAGCTGTTAAGTATATGTTTCTGTTTCGCTCCTAATTGTAGTTTTGTATTTTTTTTGTATTGTTTTACTTTTGATTGAGATTTTGATTTACTTAAAATGGTAAAGAAGCATTAAAACATTAAAACATATGAAAAAAATAATGTTTGCTTATCCAAGTTATCTCAAATTTAAGCCGCTTTACTAAAGTAGATCAATCACCCCACAAAAAGTGCAACCTAAAAGCTTTTCTTTACAGGTCTTCACTCTCGCACAACCTTTTTTCCAGCATCACAAATCCCTCCTTTCCTACATCGTCAAAGCTTCCGATTTCGGCTGACGTTTTTTTTTTTTTTTTTTTTTTCATAACTTATTTTTATTAGGTCCTTTTAGGTGCTGTGACCAGGTTAGGACCGAGGATCAATAGTACAAAAAATAATAAAAGAAAAGAAAAAAAAACCGTAACTGAATTAGATGATCATTTGCTCGTGCCATGTGTCAGCAAGTGTGCGATCACATCAATCTGTTCCTCGGGTGTCTTGCACTGGCTCAAGCGAACTCTGTATTCCCGGTAAATGGTCCACAGCTCCGACTCGCTGTACAGCTTCCGTTCACCTTGTTGCTCCTTCGGGGTTGCACCGGCGCCGGCGCCAGTATTTTCTCGACTTCTTCCTGCGGGACGAGGATGTTTATCTTCCGTCCCGACGGACGGCACCGCTCCAGGTAGCGGAGGAAAATCCGCCGCGGTGAACGCGGCTCCTGCCGGAGTCTGTTTGTCCTTCTTCCATGCTGGCGGCTTCGGCTTGGACGCCTGCTGCCTCGACTGGATGAACTGCGCACGTTTGGGACAGCTGCGGTCCAGACCCTCGTGGGATCCAGAGCAGTTGACACATTTCTTGGCTTGCGTTTCTTCTGCTTTGCACTTTTCCGTGCTGTGGGCACCCCCACAGCTGCTGCACCTTGGCTTGAGATGGCAGTTACTGGTTCCGTGACCGAACTGCAAGCAGTTCTTGCACTGGGTCACGTGCGGTTCTTTGTTCCGGTAGGCCACCCACCGGACGACGACTGGTCCCACTTTCTTTACCTTGCTACTCAACTCCTTCAGACTGGTGTGCCCCTTGGGGAAGAGCACGATGAAAGGCGTCTCATCGATGGCGGGAAGCTGCTGCTTCCGCCTGATGGCGTGTACTGCCAAGACGTCCAGCTGATGTTCCGTCTTGAGCAGCTCCTTGATGTAATCCGGTTCCACGTTCGGGAGACCTCGCATTACTACCCGGTGCGGTCTCGCACTGCGCTTTCCGTGCGTGTAGAACTGCACCTTGTTCTTCGTCAGGTGGGCTTGCACCGTGTCGAAGTCGTCGCTCGAGAAGCACGTAATTTTTGTGCCGTACCGCGTCAGTTTGTGTTCCGGCTGGACATCACACGACGACATCACCTTCGCAAGGCGGGCGAAGCTCATTTCTTTCACCACCAGCGGCGGCTGCTTCTTCTCCCCGGCCGACTTGCCGGTTGCTGGTACCACGGGGATAGTTTTTTCTGCTGCTGGGTTCGCATTGTTGTTGTTGTTGCTCTCCTCCGCTAGCGGGCTGAACTTGTTGTTGCTGAGCAGTTTCTCCACATCGCCGTCGTTGCCGCCATCGCCGACGTTGATCTCCTCCTTAGCCTTCCTGCGGCGAACCTTGACCACGGGACGAAATTCGCCCCCGTCCTCTCCTCCTCCTTCGGAGTCTTCCACCTCCATGCCCGTCGCCGCCTGCGTCTTGGGTTGAAACCCGTCCGGTTTCTCCCACACACTTTTCCTCAAGGCCGCGTTCCAGTAGAACGTCCTTCCATTCTCAGCCCTGTGCTCCGTCCACTCACTCTCCACCGTCGCGGCCGCCGCCATGGCCGTCGGCGAAAGTTAACAAAACACCGTCAAAAACGCGCTAAGCTAGCTCGAAAGACGACCAAACCCAACGAAAGTTGAACAGGGAGTCCAATTTCGGCTGACGTTGGACGGAACAGGATGTCCACTGGATTTAGTTTCGTTCGAAAACGCTCAGCTCCTCCCAGCTCATCTCGCCAGAAAAAAAGGCAACATCCTCAACTTTTCAGTTTGTTTTATTTCCACTCCAAAGTTATCGAAAAGCTGTGTAATGGAGCAAATCAGTATCCCGTTGGAGATCCAGAGACCACCAGAACTAGGGCCAACCGATACCGACACCACCACAGCTGGTGCTGGCAACACTGTTTTTGTTCCTCAAAATGCAAGGGACGCCCGCAAAAGCCAGAAATTGGAAAACTTTGCGTCCCCCACCGGAGTGGGTCGTGTTGCTGACGGCAACATATTTGTTCTGGTTTTTGGTGATATTAATGCACTGTTCATGGTTGCCAGATAGAACTTTATTTTTCACTTTGGAGGTGATGGCAAATTGATCTGTTGACTGTTGTTTGCAGATTTTTTTTGGTGTTGATTCAACACGATGGTTTTACAATCTCTATCGAGCTGATAAAAAGCGCCAGGTTCGAAAAACACCAAAATTAATTTGCATAAATTTGCATCTGTACAGCAGCGCCGACATCACACACCATATGGGACATGTCAAGGCGGCAGCATATCGGTTGTGTTTGGACGGGTGGAGATTTTTGGAGACGATTATTCGCTTTGTCCTGTGGTGAGGGCTGGTGAAAAATTCCAACATTTTGAGTAAAAATAAAAAAAACCGCGTTGAAATTAAAATACATCAGCTGGAAAATTGGGAATAAAGGCGAGTTCGCGGGTACGTTACCTTTGAAGGGTACATTTTGATTGAATTAATAAAATTGTTCCGGAATACTGGCACATTTTATCGGCGGCTTTTGGACGAATAAACAACATCAATGGAGTAATTTACTGAGATGTCGGTTTATATATATTTTTTAAATTTGTTAAAACCGTGCAAATGTGTTTGAATACCAAGTGGATTCGATTGATTGTAGTATCTCATATAAAAATCGTGAAGAATTTTTATCTTCAAATCTCATTTTAAAGTTGAAAATCCATTAAGCTTGTGAAAAGATATCAATCCAAAATTCAAATTTGGCTACGAAATCAAGGAAATTCATAATGCAAAATTTGACAATGTTGTCGTTGTCTTAAAAAACTTTTTCGCAACGAAATATTTCGACTCACCCCGCACCAATGTCGGGAAAGAGCCTTGATTCTATGGTTCCAAATATCTTAAGTTTGTTCTACTATTTTTTTAATTTGAGGAAACTTTCATATGGTTTCTGGTTGTAGCAAAAAAAATTTTTTTTTCTGCCAAAAATAACAGATTGAAAAATTAATACCTTTCAATACCAGTGCTTAAAAGTTCTACTTTTCAGCACTATTATCAAACAGTAACAATTTTGTTTTGTTTTGAACGGTGAATTTACTTAGCACATCGATGTGTGATGTAAAATTACATTCAAAATGCATTTTTTTGGAATTGCGAAAAATGTTGTTTACAATTCATTGCAAAACTTTATTTTTTCAGCACTCGTCGTAATTATTCAACTCGGTAAACAAATTTCGTTGGATAAATGTACGACACGTGCTTTCGAATGGGTTTCACTAGTTTTTGAAAATACTTTATTGAACAGAAACGTTGTCACACGACAACATTTTCGCTGATTTACATATCGTCCATATTGAAAACAACGTATCAAATTGACCTCAATCAAACCAAATACTCTACGAAGTTTGAAGCTTTTACTTAAAATATATTCAGAGTTTTTTTTATTAGGTCCTATAAACATATGAAACATAATAGTTTATAGGACATTTAAAAAAAAACCTTAGATATTTTTCTGATGATGTAGCAAGTTTAAACGTAAAAAAACTGTAAACTTAAACCTTAAAAAAAAACTAAAAAAGAGGATTTTTTCAAACAACTTTGATTTTTTAAATTTGCAACATGGATAAAGATTTGTTATGCATTGGATTTTTTTAATTAATATATTTTGTTTACAAGATACCTAATTTTTACATAATTAGCAATACAAAACTTTGTTAAGATTTGTACTTCATTACAGTTTTCTATGATAAATGTTGAAATTTTCAAAGAATACAGTTTTTTTTTAAATAGAAAAATTGTAAATCATATATTTTGTGGAAAATAACTCAGACCTTCCTTCATAAAAAAGATGAAATTGTCAAATTGAATAATTAAAATGGATCTCAACATATTTTGACAACTTTATTTTCTATGTTTTCCTTATATTTTTTTTCATAATGCTGGAAATATGAATAGAAATATAAGACGGGTAGTTTAAAAAATGTGTACCGATTTTTCTGTAGTTTTTAATAAGACATAGGATATAAAATTGATCAAAAATGCGTTCTTAAGATACATTTTATTTTTATTTTTATAGAACTATCAAAATGTTATCAATGATGTCAATTATCTTTATTTGTGAGTTTTGTTGTTTGAAGTTTCTCATTCCATGCAATGTTCACTTTTTCTTTTAAAATATGGAATTAATGTTAAAAGTGCAAGATTTTTACTTTTCTTGTTTTTTTGAAAACTTAAAGAGCAACCCGAAACAATTATAAAAATACTTAAAAAAAACAGAAAAAGAATAAATGTAAGGACTTATTTGTCCTCCAATAAACTGTTCAACGCTTCCGCTTAAATTTCCCCAAGCTCAAATCCATTGTGCCTAACTTTTGCGATCCGATATTAAGCCACAATAAATCTGCAGGAAAGTGGAACATCGCACAAACTTTCTCATCGCAGTTTTTTTGTGTGCTCACTTTCAAAATAGAAATTGTTTGGTCGAGCTTCCAACCAACCAACAACATCCACGTGCGCATCCCAACCACGCGGGTGTATGTCTTTATTTTATTTGAATTTAAACTTTCCCGGCGGAGCGCTTTCCTCCGTGTTGAAGTAAGGCAAAGTAGAATCCACGAGCGTTTCGTGATGGGAATATCATTCCCTGGTCTTATCCTTTTGCTCGCTGACCCTATTTTTGCCTTTTTTTTGCTGTCTAGGGCACTGCAAATCGTACAAATCTCCGATTGTAAGGATTTATCCGAGTTTGTATTTGTATGTGTGTTGTTCTGGGAAAACAAGAATATTTCTGGTGTGTGTTACACACAAAGCTGCTTATTCCATCAAAGCAATAGCACTGCACGAGCACTCGCTTACAGCCCCATTTTCAACGTTTTTCCGATTGCAGTTGCAGTTTCAGATCAGGAATTTCTTTTGAAGCAATTTTATGGCGATACTTTGTAGAGTATCCGGTTTTGTTTCATTGACCCTTAAAAGACCTGATTTTTCTTATTTAAGAAATAAATGATTTATGTTCTACCGTTGTCAAAAAGAAAACTTAAGTTTCTTTTTTCAATTTTATAAGCCAATTTTACTGACTCGAGTATTTTAGGACTTAACCCATCACTAGTGGCCAGTTGTGACCAGCTGCAGCTGTGCGAAACAGCTTCAAAGTGAAAGCATAAGATGCAGACCCCATAAATAACAATCTTTGCAGCTAAAAGCATTTTGGATTTAAAGATTATAAAGTGAACGACCGAAAATTCACTCATTTAAAATTTGGGAAAGTTTAGTTAAAACAAAAAAGTTTGTTTTAAGTGATATCATCCAAAAATATTTTTAACTTTAAAACCAACAATAAGTAACCCACCATGAGCTGTCGAATCCAAAAGGGTCCTCCACCGCACTGCTTGCTTAAAATCGCAATTTTATTAGTTTTTCTCGCATCAAGCAGTAAAGTGGTCGTTCGTAGTGCTTCTACAGTGCACTGCAAAATAAGAGAGCGATTTTTTTTTCTTTTTCAAGGAGAAGCCATTATCGAAATCTGCAAAAGATACTCTCGTTAGAGCGGTGCTGCGCCAACTGCAACGAGCCATTTGGAGGGCGATAAATTTTAGTTGGATTTCGCTAATGGACATACATAGTGTGACAATTGAAAGAAGGGGGGGGGGAGGGGGGATAATTGGTTAATTGAATTTTGGTGGTGATTGGTACGGAGATAGGAGGTTTTAATTGTTTTTCGACAGGACGAATTTGAAGATAAGAAAACTTCTTGATTTCTGATGGGAAAGTTTTTCACAGGTATCTGGGCTTAAAGAGTTTGAAAAATTATAGTTATAATATTAATTTCATATCCAAAACAAGTCACACAGAAAAAAAAAGTTGAATTTTGGAATGTTTCAAATTTGGTAGGATGAATAATACCTATTTTTTGAGTAATATTAATAAAAAAAAATGTGTAAAAATGTGAATCTGAAAAACCCTAAAATAAGGCATAACATATACTCAGTAAAAACAGTAAACTAAAAGTCAAGATGCATGAATTCAACTCATCAATGTTAAAAAAGAGCTTGTTTGACACCAAAACTAAGAAAACAGTTAAATTCAAGAGTTGAATGTTGACATAAACCTTGAAAAAATAATAAAAACAAAATGCATCTGACTTAATTACGCAAAATAACCTTAATCATAAGCCTTATCTTATCATCTAGGATTTTTTTGCTCTTGGTTAGGAAATCTTTTAAAAACCTACAGAAATGGTTTAGCTGTGCCATTCCATGCAGAAAAAAAATAAGTCGAATATATTTTGGTGCACCTTTTACAAATAAATAATAATAGTAGATTTAAGATAATACTGAATAACACGAGTTTTGCAACGTTCTTTTTTTTGCGATTTCAAAATACATTTTTGGATTGGATTTTTCATCGAAACTGCAGTTTCCTCGCTTTTAAAAAACATCTGAGACAAACTTTAACAAAAACAGATTTTTTTGAAAAAAATATCAAAAATCATATTTTTACCCAAAACCCTGGAAATCACAAAAAGAGGAAGCCTGGCAACATTGCCCACGAGCGGTTGATTGTTTTGCGGTGCGCCGGGATTTTCGTGATTTTGTAGTGTTTTCGGAAGTTTTTGGTGTTGGTTGTGTGTTCGAAATGTGGACGTTTTATAGAAGTTGCCCGGGAAGATGAAGGTTTCCCTGAGGAGTGGCGTCCGCCGTCCATCAGTGACGTTTGTTCGTTTTGAGTGAGGGAGAGAGAGCATCGTCAGTGTTTGGTGTCATCGCGCTTTGTTGGTAAACAGATGACATGCTGGCGCTGTGCTCTAACGGTGGTGGGTGGTGTTGACTACCGAGTCTGGGTGTTGGGTGGGAGGCTCATTGGTTTAGTGATGTTGGTTTGCGAGTGATCGGTGGCGGTTGTGTTTCAAAGATGGAAGGTGGACTTCTTCATCTTTGAAAGCGAAAAATTTCTGCGAGTGGAGGATTATCAAATATCGTCTGGTGAGTTCGTTCCATGTTACGTGTTTACTTGATTTTTTTTTTTTTGACATAGGACTATGTCTTTACTTACTATATTGGGGGGCCAGTTCAGAAATTCGATCCAAAGCGTCACTTTTAAGCGTTAAAAAAGGGGACATTTTGAACGCTTATATCTTTTTTCCCTGTGAATCAATCCAGATGGTTGGACCACCAATCGAAAGAGGAAGACTTCAGCTATTGTTTAACTACATAGATAGTCTGACTAAACATAGTTAAAGCACTTAAAACATGCAATCAAAATGAGTAATTTTTCAGTACAAATCGGACAGATGACCAATCAGAGCGAGCGTATGCATTCGAGACCGCGCCTCTTTTGTGCCGTTCTCCGGCTGTGCCGCTATTTAAGCAGAAAATTTCGCAAAAGCAAGTCACTTTGGAACGAGCACTCGAACTGTGCACGTCGGGCCGGCGCGGAGCAGCAGCAGCAGCGGCCAATAGAAGAAGAGGACCAGCAACCAGAAGGAAGAACCACCGGCAGCAGAAGGAGGAAATTCGAGCGAAGCGGACGGCGTGGAAGTCGCTATGATGCGGCGGTTCTCATGAAAAATGGCCAATTCGACAGTTGTGGCCAAAACCAGAAGTGGCCGATGCCCTCAAAGAAGGTTCCCCCGGGGCCTGGGGGGACATTTACAGAAACATACGAGTTGTGGCAATATGGGTATCAAAATTCATGGTTTTTGATACTGAACATAATAATGGTCATTTCGACAGTAGTGGCCACAACCTGGAGTGGCCGGTGCCCTCAAAGAAGGTTCCCCCGGGGCCTGGGGGGACATTTACAGAAACATACGAGTTGTGGCAATATGGGTATCAAAATTCATGGTTTTTTATACTGAACATAATAATGGCCATTTCGACAGTAGTGGCCACAACCTGGAGTGGCCGGTGCCCTCAAAGAAGGTTCCCCCGGGGCCTGGGGGGACATTTACAGAAACATACGAGTTGTGGCAATATGGGTATCAAAATTCATGGTTTTTTATACTGAACATAATAATGGCCATTTCGACAGTAGTTGCCACAACCTGGAGTGACCGGTGCCTTCAAAGAAGGTTCCCCCGGGGCCTGGGGGGACATTTACAGAAACATACGAGTTGTGGCAATATGGGTATCAAAATTCATGGTTTTTGATACTGAACATAATAATGGCCATTTCGACAGTAGTGGCCACAACCTGGAGTGGCCGGTGCCCTCAAAGAAGGTTCCTCCGGGGCCTGGGGGGACATTTACAGAAACATACGAGTTGTGGCAATATGGGTATCAAAATTCATGGTTTTTGATACTGAACATAATAATGGCCATTTTGACAGTAGTGGCCACAACCTGGAGTGGCCGGTGTCCTCAAAGAAGGTTCCCCCGGGGCCTGGGGGGACATTTACAGAAACATACGAGTTGTGGCAATATGGGTATCAAAATTCATGGTTTTTTATACTGAACATAATAATGGCCATTTCGACAGTAGTTGCCACAACCTGGAGTGACCGGTGCCTTCAAAGAAGGTTCCCCGGGGCCTGGGGGGACATTTACAGAAACATACGAGTTGTGGCAATATGGGTATCAAAATTCATGGTTTTTGATACTGAACATAATAATGGCCATTTCGACAGTAGTGGCCACAACCTGGAGTGGCCGGTGCCCTCAAAGAAGGTTCCTCCGGGGCCTGGGGGGACATTTACAGAAACATACGAGTTGTGGCAATATGGGTATCAAAATTCATGGTTTTTGATACTGAACATAATAATGGCCATTTTGACAGTAGTGGCCACAACCTGGAGTGGCCGGTGTCCTCAAAGAAGGTTCCCCCGGGGCCTGGGGGGACATTTACAGAAACATACGAGTTGTGGCAATATGGGTATCAAAATTCATTGTTTTTGATACTGAACATAATAATGGCCATTTCGACTGTAGTGGCCGGTGCCCTCAAAGAAGGTTCCTTCGGGGCCTGGGGGGACATTTACAGAAACATACGAGTTGTGGCAATATGGGTATCAAAATTCATGGTTTTTTATACTGAACATAATGGCCATTTCGACAGTAGTGGCCACAACCTGGAGTGGCCGGTGCCCTCAAAGAAGGTTCCCCCGGGGCCTGGGGGGACATTTACAGAAACATACGAGTTGTGGCAATATGGGTATCAAAATTCATGGTTTTTTATACTGAACATAATAATGGCCATTTCGACAGTAGTGGCCGGTGCCCTTAAAGCAGGTTCCCCCGGGGCCCGGAGGACTTTTTACAGAACCATACGAGTTGTGGCATATTGGTATCAAAATTCATGGTTTTTGATATTGTACATGAAAATTGACATTCCGACAGTAGTGGCCACAACCTTGAGTGACCGGTGATCTCAAAGCAGGTTTCCCCGGGGCCCGGAGGGTCTTTAACAGAACCATACGAGTTGTGGCAATATGGATATCAAAATTCATGGTTTTTGATACTGAACATGAAAATTGACATTTCGACCGTAGTGGCCACATCCTGGAGTTGCCGGTGCCCTCATAGAAGGTTCACCTTGGGAGAACATTTATGACAATTTTGCCGACAAATCTATGAAACAAAATAAAATATTTCAGATTTCACTAGCAATCCAAAAACACATTCAAATTGTTTGGTCCTATGTCTTTCGGTTATGTCTCTGACATACCATCTTGAACTTTTTAGTATGCGTGGGAGATATAGGCCCTTTTTTGTGAATCCTATTTTTTAATGTTCTTGGTATTTTTTTGTTTTGTTTTATTT
The DNA here is from genome assembly GCF_016801865.2 of Culex pipiens pallens. NCBI lineage: Eukaryota > Metazoa > Arthropoda > Insecta > Diptera > Culicidae > Culex > Culex pipiens. The sequence goes on along the minus strand of NC_068938.1, from coordinate 199,441,896 downwards.
ATTTCTACCTTTAAAAATTGTCCACGTTGTGTTCGGGTCGTCGCCAACTATTAACGGTTTAAATTGTTTCTACACATTGGCAATTACTTTAAATCAATTCGATTTGATTTTTGAACAATCAAGTGAGTTCATTGATCATTAGTGCAGTACCTATGAGGACGCGCAGTCCTGTTTTTTTGTTATTTTCGTCTCTTTTGTGTCGCTGTTTGTGTGCATGGGGTGATTGGTCTTCTTCTTCTTCTTTTTCATTTTACTTAGTTTGCGCGTTCGTTGGCCGATGAGATTTTTTTGTTCTCTTTATATAGTTTTCGATAAAAACGATCCGAGTTCGTTAGGTTTATCGCGTAACAAAATTTTTTTGTTTCATCAAGAACGTCGTGTGGTGCGCGAGTCTTTTTTGTGTTGAAAAGACCTTCCCATAGCTCCGTAGCTCGGAGGGCTCGACGTCGGTTGTTTGTGTGTTAAGCCCTCTCCATAGCATCGTAGCTCGAGAGGCAACTAAAATCAATACCTTATCTAGCTAACAGAAAGAAGATCGGAAGGCATTTGATGATTGAGTTCGTCGCGTCTATTCCGTAACACATTCATGAACTAAATGATTATATAATTAAAAATCAGACTACGCTATCATTGCAGCATTGCGTTTAACACCTCATTGTATAAATAAATATTATTTGGTTTTATCTTTCCACAGCCGGCTGTCTAAGATTAAACCATTTCATAAAAAATTTAACAACAGTTAAACGGGAAATGTCTCATCCGCAGCAACCGATTGTTTGCCTTGAGAATAAAATATAATACCTTTCAACAAACACTATGATTTTGGGTCGCATCATCATCTTCTATGATGAATCCTGACCAAACACCCTATCCTACTAACCAATTTTCAGGTTCCTGGCGCTCGTGGGGTGTAAGCACAGAGTAAATCAGCTGCCCTAGTAGCAACCTGCGCTAACTAACATTCCCGTCCCTTAAAATCGAGATCTACAAACTGACATGGCGGGCGCCGTTGGTGGCCAATGACTGTTACCTATTCGCAACTGATCTTGTTTTGGAAGTCATGGTGTTTTATCTTTTCAGCGCATTCATACATGATGTTGATAAGGGAAATACCACTTGATAGTCGAAGCCTATGATCAGTAGTGCTGAAAGGATATTACGGTTCTGTTCAGCAACGGAGAAGGACAACCATGGGTGGTCTCTCATGCTCATGCTCAAAACCCTGGAAATCACAAAAAAACCCTTAAACCTAAAGATGGGGATGGATTCAGCAGGCGAATTTACATAAAAAACGATCTATCAGATTGACGAGACAGCCTTATTTTAAATTCTGTAAAACTTGAATGAGAACAAACTAAAACATTTTTTTAAATAGGCTATACAAGTTCGTAGAAGCAATCAATTTCATGCAATTCTGGACCTGGATTTGGATTAAGAGGCAGTTTTTGTAAATATTGCTCGGTTTGTTCTAGAGGTCGTATCGAGGTGCTCCGATTTGGATGAAACTTTCAGCGTTTGTTTTTCTATACATGAGATGAACTCATGCCAAATATGAGCCCTCTATGACAAAGGGAAGTGGGGTAAAACGGGCTTTGAAGTTTGAGGTCCAAAAAACATAAAAAATCTTAAAATTGCTCGCATTTCAGTAAAACTTTATCAATTCCAACTCTCGTAGATGCATTTGAAAGGTCTTCCGAAGCACTTCAAAATGGACCATAGACATCCAGGATCGGCTTGACTTTTTCTCATAGCTTTTGCAAATTACTGTTAAAAATGGATTTTTTTAAAACCTTAATATCTTTTTGCAACAGCCTCCAACACCCATACTCCCATAGGTCAAAAGATAGGTAATTATATGGACTATAAGCCTACGGTATTAACTTTTTGGCCAATTGCAGTTTTTCTCATAGTTTTTCGATTTTTCTACAACAAACATTTGACAACGTTAGTTTTTGCCCTGTAGGCCTCCATAGCGGCACTTTTTGGTCTCATTTTTGTCATATTCGGAATCCTCGGAAAATTTCACGTTAGTTAGAAGTATTGGAGTGGTAAATTTGATTTTAAAAATAATTAAATAAAACTTTTTTGTAAAAAGAAACAGATCTTTTTTACTCTGTGATCAATACGTCAAATGCTGCATCAAGTAGGCGAAAACCTGTTTCACCCCTAATCCAACAAATTTTAAAAAATATTTTAATTCATTCTAAATGGCAATTTTTCCAATCAAATTTACCACTCCAATACTTCTAACCAACGTGAATTTTTTCGAGGATTCCGAATATGACAAAATTGAGACCAAAAAGTGCCGCTATGAAGGTCTACAGGGCAAAAACTAACGTTGTAAAATGTTTGTTGTAGAAAAATCGAAAAACTATGAGAAAAACTGCGATTGGCCAAAAAGTTAATACCGTCGGCTTATAGTCCATATAATTACCTATCTTTTGACCTATGGGAGTATGGGTGTTGGAGGCTGTTGCAAAAAGATATTAAGGTTTTAAAAAAATCAATTTTTAACAGTAGTTTGCAAAAGCTATGAGAAAAAGTCAAGCCGATCCTGAATGTCTATGGCCCATTTTGAAGTGCTTCGGAAGACCTTTCAAATGCATCTACGAGAGTTGAAATTGATGAAATTTTACGGAAATGCGAGCAATTTTAATTTTTTTAGGTTTTTTGGACCTCAAACTTCGAAGCCCTTTTAACCCCACTTCCTTTTGTCGTAGAGGGCTCATATTTGGCATGAGTTCATCTCATGTATAGACAAACAAACGCTGAAAGTTTCATCCAAATCGGAGCTCCTCGATACGACCTGTTACACATTGGTGAAAAACTCGCTCTTAAATAAAACATTTTTGAAAAAAGAAATAGATCTTATTTACCCTGTGATCAATACGTCAAATGCTGTATCAAGTAGGCGAAAACCTGTTTGACCCCCAATTCAACAAATTGTTAAAAAATATTTTAATTCATTCTAAATGGCATTATTTTTCAATCAAATTTACAACTCCAATACTTCTAACTTACGTGAAATTTTCCGAGGATTCCGAATATGACAAAAAAATGAGACTAAAAAGTGCCGCTATGGAAGCCTACAGGGCAAAAACTAACGTTGTAGAATGTTTGATACAGAAAAATCGAAAAACTATGAGAAAAACTGCGATTGGCCAAAAAGTTATTACCGTAGGCTTATAGTCCACGAAATTCCCTAACTTTTAACCTATGGGAGTATGGGTGTTGGAGGCTGTTGCAAAAAGATATTAAGATTTAAAAAAAAATAATTTTAAACAGTAATTTGCAAAAGCTATGAGAAAAAGTTAAACAAATCCTGGATGTCTATGGCTTATTTTGAAGTGCTTCAAAAGACCTTTCAAATGCATCTAAGAGAGTTGGAATTGATGAAGTTTTACTGAAATGCGAGCAATTTTAAGATTTTTTATGTTTTTTGGACCTCAAACTTCAAAGCCCGTTTTACCCCACTTCCCTTTGTCGTAGGAGGCTCATATTTGGCATGAGTTCATCTCATGTACAGACAAACAAACGCTGAAAGTTTCATCCAAATCGGAGCACCTAAATACGACCTGTTACACATTGGTGAAAAACTCGCTCTTAAGCAGGCAAATTTCTACAAGGAACACATATAGTCGTTTCAGAGACAGGAAACATGTGATATTTTGTTAAATAGAAGGTATTACAAAATTTTGAGATTCATTTGATTTAGATCAAAAATTCCTTCAGCGGCTTCATGAAAGGCAACCACCGGCACATCGTCGTTGTCGTGCTATCTTATCTTGTGCTTCACATTTGACCGTTACAGATCCCCAAAATTCGATTTCCATCCTGAGATATCTAATAAAAACCGAAAAAAAATCCGTGCATTATTGTCACTCTTCACATGAAAGAAGTTTGAATCTTATTGGACTGTCTTCACACACCCTGAACATTGCTGCAAGTGCGTCAACTGGCCAATGGGAATATGGTCAGAATCAGTTTGACACACGTACATGTACTGCAAACATTTTTAATTATAACTCGGGATTCCAACAACCAAATTCAGCCAAACTTCGTTACATTGCTCAGAATGGTCAGCTAAACAAAATGAGTTTTTTGTTGTGCGTCGTGCTCTAGTTTTTGTTCATTCAAGGTCTAAAATTGAGATGCATTTTTCTCGTTCAAAAGTGACGTACGACAAGATAGCACGATAATGTCGACTTGCTGATTCATTTTGGTGCTCTGCATTTAAGAGCATTTTAGAGTGATGATCAATTTTCATTGAAATTGATCAACGGCTTCACGTTAAACTCAATGGTATATTTAAGTAAATGTATATTGCATTCCACTCTGTTAACCACACCAAATATCCCTGTTTTTCCCTAGAATCCACCACATTACAAAGTTTGTATCAACGTTTGCCTGCCCACATGTTGAAGTTACACTGTCGCTTGGACGTCTGCTGCTGCCGGTATCAATGTATAACGAGGCTCGAAAATCTATGAAATTGGTGGAAATGGAACCAAATGGAATGTGTGGAATGAATGGAATGGAATGCGTGGCTGGCTTGTCGGCTTTCGAATTTCACTCGTCCACTAGCTGATTTTTTCATTTCATAGTGGGAGAAAGTGATCGAATTTGGTTAAAAATTATTTAAATTTATTTAGGTTTTAGTCTATTTATGAAAAATCACAATAAAAAAAATAATATATTTTTGGACTCTGTAAATAAGATTAAACAATTACGCCCCCTTCAAAAGTCAACCCACAATGTGTCACGGTCTTTCTATAGTGTGTGCCTCGGTTAACAGCCAGTATCGAGGGACGACGACGGCCAACACTCACCCGAAAGGAAGCCAATCAGCCAGATAACGGCGATGGACCGCCAGGCACGTTCCGGCCGGGGTTTGTAGCGCAGCGGGAAGCAGATCGCGTACCAGCGGTCAATCGAGATGAACGTCAACGTGAGCACCGACACCGTCACCGAAACCGTCTGGAATTGAAAGAGAGAGAGAGAGAGAGAGAGAGTGGATGGCTGAGTGTGATTGTGTGGGCAAATCGAAACTGACAAAAGGGGGTTTGTTGTTGAGCTTTTCTTTTGTTCTGTTGGGTTTTTCCGGAAAATTGTAATGGAAATTGGGATTTTGTAATAATTTGTGATACAATAAAGCAAACAGACCTTCATTAAGCCTTTTTTAAACATTATGCAGCTATTGCCTAAAGAATTAATGGCACATTCTAATTCCGCCAAAACCTTGATAATTACATAGAGCGTCCAATTTCCCAGGGTTACAAATTTCCCGGGAAACGGGAAATTCTCAGCCAATTTCCCGGGAAATCCCGGGAATTCCCGGGAAATTTAAAATTTATTGAAAATTGTTATGATCTTGGTTTTAATTAATCTTATGCAACAAAATTGTATTTTTTGATTATAAATTTTTTAATTTCCTCTGTGACCAGTTTATTGAAATGAGAAAAAAAACATTTTTATATTTAATCTGGAAAACATTATGCATCGGTGGTCCCCTCGTTATTTTTTGTTCAGCCCAGTTAACAAGCAACATTCGGTGGCTGGGCTACGTTCTCAGCCCAGTTACCTAACAACTACTGTATTATGCAATATGATTTAAATTATACGATAAATTAACATCATTTGACAAAAAGTCTTCTATTTTTTCACATTTAACCCTCTAACACCTGTAGTTGCACCAGTGCTCCATAATTCTTTTACTTCAAATTGTAATTTCTCTAGTACTTGGTATTCAACCAATTGAATTAATTCTTTTTGCACAAATTGTTTTGATGAAATAACATCAATCTGCTAAAACTTACCTAATTGTAATAATTTAATACTCATTAAGCAAGATCTATTCCCAGTTGCTTCAAAAAATAATATTATCAGAAATAATTCTGATAAAATTCTGATTATCTGATTAATTATATATAAACCAAACAATACATTGAATTGAACAAAATCATGTTGAGTTTGTTAATTTATTATTTTTTCAGAGCATTTTCAAAAAATAGTTCCAAAAATTTAAAAAAAATGTTTACTTCCGATTGAATTTCGGGAATTCCCGGGAAATTTACAAATTTCCCGGGACGGGAAATTGGACGGTCTATAATTACAGTATAATTCATAATAAAAATCGTTATCTCATTGATTTCTTTTTTTTTTAGAATTCGGGAAAGATTATCGTCATCATATTTTCAATAAATCTCACTTGGTAAGAAAAATTCAGTAGAGAAGAATTAAATTTGGAGGATGTTTTATCTATAATATGAGCAGAATTAATGTAAATTATATTCCCTTTGTCTATGAAATTTGGATTGGAAAAGAAACAGAGGTAAAAGGACACGTGCCGTGTGGCTTGTGGTCGCCCTCCACGCGGCTTTCCGTGGCTAGAAGACGAGCCTCGCATCCATCACACGGAACACCCGAGGTCCATGAATTACCCGTGATGACAGGCCTCGTAACCCTTGTCAAACACGACGCCCGACGGCGGTACGAGATCCTGGAGGGGCTTGTTCTGAAGAAGAGCAGGCCCCCACCACTAGTTCCGTACTCAATCAACAGGACCTGCGAGTAGCTCCGGGAACGGCACGCCGGGGAATTCCTCAAAGATTGTGATATCTACGCGAGCTGATTGAAAACCAGTGCGACAAGAATACTTAAACGATGGACGGTAGAGAACGTGGCTCGTTACGGTTCTGTCGGAGTGGTGGGTTAAGGGTTTACATACATGTATATCTGCAAAAATCAGAGGTTGGTATGAGCACACACTTCGACTTTTGTTTTTTATTCTTTTTTCAGGGCATTAAAATATACATTGTCACAAAACAAATTTGGAGATATTTGGTTGCATGATTGCCGAGATATAGCAATTTCAAGTTAGCAGTTTCAAAAAAAGGGTGCCACGATATCTCAACACTGTCTTGACCAAATCGGCTCAAAATTTTGGTGAAGACTCGTTAAACCGATTCCGTGTGCATGACGAAGCCCGATTTTCAAAAAGTTTATTTTAGAAAAAGATAAAAATATTTTTGTGTTTTTCATATAAAAAACCGTTAGTTTTTGATTTTTGTATTTTTTTAAAAAGCAAATTTTAAAAATTGAGCTTCGTCATGCACACGGGATACATCTTGAGAGTCTTCACCTCAAATTTCAGCCAATTTGGACCATCTCATCTCGAGATATCGTGGCACCCGTAAACCAACTCGGGGTTTAGAGAAAAACGCCAACAAAGTTTGACAGCCCGCTTTGCGCATGGCAAAATTTTGAGCTTAAATCGTCTCTCACTTAATTTAAACATGAAATATCTTCATGAAACTTTCAGAAGTGATTAATAATCATCTTTTGAGTGGATTCAACAAATATTCTGTAATATAAAATTTTGTGATTTTCTACATGTATGTAACCCCTTAAGCTAGCATTTAGATAAGAAAACGCTGGGAATTTTAAAGCTATTATAATTTTATTTTAAACCGTTGCAGGTCATCCATATTATCACACAATGTAACTGCGCAACACTCGAAGAACAAACAAGTACTCATTATACTTCATTCATTTGTGCAAATTTCCCAACGGATTAGCTGCTGAATATTACAAACTGGATTTTGCAACAAAATTTGTATAGCCACCTATAGTCTACTCCAGTTTTCCCCAAGCGCAGCTCACACACACAAGTGGATTTCAACCTGATGTCGTAGTGCAGAACCCCAAGTGCCTGTGGTCAGTGAGAGCCAGCTATCATTTTGAGGTTAGGAAATTAAATCTGGCCCCCGACGACTGGTGTCGGACGGTCTTGCTCACGTACTACCACCTCGAACCAGCTTGATTCTGGTGCATATTTGAAGAGAACGCTTCGACGTCGTCGTGCTATCTTGTCGCACCCGCCATTTTGACGTTCCGAGAAAAACGCGTTTTAATGTTTGACCTTGAATATTCAAAAACGAGAGCACGCAATGTAAACAATAACAAACACGTTTTGTTTGGCTCACCATTCTGTGCATTGTCCCAAAATTTGGTTGAAGTTGGTTGCTGGAGTCCCGAGTTATAATTACAAATGTTTACGGTAGTCTAGCTTGTACGTGTGACAAACGCATCCTGACTTTCCTGGCCTGAAATCCCTTTGGCCTTTTGTCGCACTTACATCAATTTTCATGGAGTGACAAGATAGCACGACAAGATTGAAACTACTTTCATATGTAAAGTGACAAAAATGCACGGAGTTTTTTCGGTTTTTGTTGAATATCTCAGGATTGAAATCGAATTTTGGGGATCTGTGAAGGTCAAAAGGTGAGGCATTGTGAGCTGCACAAAATGGTGTTCTTAACTCAATTTGACCCAAAATGCACGTACGACAAGTTAGCACGATGGCGACGGCTTGTTAGTTGAGCGGTCGGAAGAGCACCTCTCCCGGCTGCAGAAATTACCGATGTTGGCACAAGAATGTTTAACCAGACGACGAACCATCACCGTGCGTCATTGTCGTCTGGACGACGAGACTCCGAGGATCGTACAGCTGGACGTCATCGTACAGTGTGTAACC